>NW_020955252.1:1548892-1549976 GCF_003031625.1 Empidonax traillii
AAAAAAAAAAAAAAAAAAAAAAAAAGCAAGCCAAGCCAAATCAGAACAAAACAAAACAACAAACCAAACAGTGATCAACCAACCCCCCAGTCCAAGGTCTGTATGAATATGCTGAAAGACCCAGGAATGTCTCCAACCTCAACTGACTGGGGTAGTGCTGGAGAAATGATGACAGGCACAGACAAAGATGGATATAAATGAAACAGTTTCAGAAGAGAAGACAAGTTTGGAAAGAAGAAAAAGAGAAGTATTGTGACATGTTTGAGTCCCCAGATTGTGCCAGAAAACTAAAGGGAAATGTATAGGTATTGTATATGAAAGTTTATTTCATATTCTCTCTCCTGTACTAACAATACAACATGATCCCATTGTACCTATTATCTCATCCTGTCTGTTGTTTTGCACAGCCAAATCCTTTTATGTAAGCTGTTACATCTCACCTGACTTCAGTCAGCAATGGCAACATATACCAGCTGTCTCTCCCTGTGCATCCCCCTCCATTCCTGCCAGTTCTCTGATCTTTTCAGGAAGACCTCCTTTTTTCACCAATTGTTTTGTCTTTCAGATCTGAGACTTATGATGATTTACTATCCTTTCCAGCCTCATGAACTCTTCTTCACTGTTCTTAGTTCTGGTGGTTGTTTTCTAATAGTCAGCCTTCCAGTTACCTTAAGATCTCTTACCTGTATTTGTTGTTTCTAATTTGGTACTCTCTAATTTAATTATCTGTATTCCAATATTAATCTTGAAAGAAATACAACTGTTTATAAATAAGCATTGCATGGAACTCTATTGTTGCCTACAGCACATTGCTGAAAGGGCTCATGAAAAAATTAGAGAAAATTCCACATGGTGATCTCATTGATTTTCCTTCTGGCTAGGAAAAACATTTGTTTAGCAAGACAAACTTCTTGAACATATTATAGCTTACAAATGGAGTATGACATATACCCACTTGTTTGTCATGTCAAAGGTGATTTATTTCTGGATGAGAATAAAAGAAACCTTGTGATTCAGCTACTTCAGCATTGAAGTTAGCCACACTTTCAGCTGAACTTTGCTGCTATTTGGACACCTCAGTGAG
>NW_020955252.1:1549997-1551166 GCF_003031625.1 Empidonax traillii
GGAGCAAGTTGACAGCCTCCCACTTCACTGTTTACATTAGTGGCCGCACTTAATCAGAATCATACCAGTTTTTTTCCCTGTGCTGGTTTTATCCTTTTTCACTACAGCAGAGAAAGCCAGGATTTTAGAACCTCTCTGATGGAAAATGTCACGTAAATATTACTGACCTGCTCGGCCAGCAGGAGCTTTGCAGGGCATGCTGTGGGATCGGGCTGTCCCCCAAGAAATTAAAAAAAAAAAAAAATATTTTGCTTTGCTGTTATTTGGACACTTCAGTGAGGAAAGTTCCGTGCGGCTTCTGTGCTGCCGGGGCGGGGCAGCAGATGGCACTGGTGCCGCAGAAACCGCCGCTCGCTGCCTGTTCATTGACTCGAAAAGAGGAAAAAAAGGGGAAGAAGAGGAAAGCGTTTCCAGGGACTCGTTTCTCTGGCTGTTAATATCGTTTAGGGAAAAAGAAAGTGGTAAATATTAACAAATTGCACTCAAAAATAGCAGATTGTGTGCCCAACTGTTTGATTAAGCGCACCACCACAAGGAGATTTGATCATATAGAAGTAGTTGCAGTGAAATAATTGAGATCTGATCATATAAGAGGAGTAGTTTGATTAAAGGTAGAAAATTGTGAAGCATAATGTAGAGAATTGTTAGGACTGCTGTGTTGGAGGTATGCAACCATGGATACCTCACCAAGAAGTTACGGGACCGTATATACTGCTTGGAAATCTCCTTACCCTCCCCATCTTGATCTGAGTATCTAGGATTCCAATCAGTACAGCTAATTAGAATTGAGCAATAATTGGTTTTGGATAAAGACATATAACCTATGGAGCCGATCATTTTAACAGTTACATTTAAGAATGGACTTATGTAACAGAAAAGTATAAAAATGAATGGAAGAACAGGCTTATGTAACAGAAAGGTATAAAAATGAATGAATTTTATTGCTAAGTGGAACACGTTTGGAGGAGAATTCTCCCATGTTCCCAACAAGCTGAATAAAGAAGTGTCTGCTTGTTCATATCAAATTGTTGTTGGATAAGTTTCCTTCATCCAGTTTGGTGACAAGGCTGTGCTGAAAATGCACTTTGTTTTCAAATGCTTAACTAAGTAAAAATCAATAAACAAAGAGCCAAAAAAAAAAAAAAAAAAAAAAAAAAAAAAAAAAAAAA
>NW_020955253.1:0-5154 GCF_003031625.1 Empidonax traillii
TCTCTTCTCTTCTCTTCTCTTCTCTTCTCTTCTCTTCTCTTCTCTTCTCTTCTCTTCTCTTCTCTTCTCTTCTCTTCTCTTCTCTTCTCTTCTCTTCTCTTCTCTTCTCTTCTCTTCTCTTCTCTTCTCTTCTCTCTCTTTTCTCTTCTCCCTTCTCTTCATAGAATCAGATGGGTTGGAAAGGACCTCAGAGATCATCAAGTCCAACCCTTGATCCACTACCACCACAGTTACTAGACCGTGGCACTAAGTGCCACATCCAGTCTCTTCTTAAATACCTCCAGGGACAGAGAATCCACCACCTCCCTGGGCAGCCCATTCCAGTGCCTGATTACCCTCTCTGTGAGGAATTTTTTCCTAACATCTAACCTAAACCTTCCCTGGAAGAGCTTGAGACCATGCCCTCTTGTTTTACTGATAGCTGACTTCTTCTCTCTTCTCTTTTCTCATTCTCTTTCTCCCTCTTCTTTCCTGTTCCTGCAAACCAACTCTGTCCGAAGCTGCTGAGAGAGAAATTACTCCTATAAAGCTTTCCATTTTCTCAGAATGTTCATCCCATGTTAGCATGTTCCTTCTATACCACTTCAGTTCCTGCCAGGTCTGGGAAGTGCAAATCTGAAAATTCAGGTCATTTTTAAGTTCTGCCGCTGTGCCAAGCCCTGCCCCAGAGAAGGCAAAATTAAAAATTAAGTCTTCGGAAAAGAGAGGGTAAGATGCTGTTCAGTCAAATGACATCATGTTATGATCCGATTAGTGAGAGATGCCTCTACATGAATTAAGGTGCAAATGACCATACGCTGAAATCAACGATATGGATTATATGTAACAGTAAATGTGAGATAGAGAGATAGAAAGAAACAGAAAGAGCAGGAGGGGGGAGGGAAGAAGAGACAGAGATCAAGCACAGGAGAGTCACCACCCGTGGATTCAGCAGCATCCCATTGGTCCTTCTTCATCCTGGGCTTCTTGGTGGTGGGGGTCCCAGAGTTATTCCTCTGGGGGTACCACCTTAATGCAGTCCAAGTTCCAGGTATCCACAGGGTGATCACACATGCTATTGCCATAACTTGTGGTGACATGTCTATGAGCAGTTGCTCTTTTTCCCACAGTTTGCCACAGTGGCAATTTTTGTCCTGATGGGTTAACCAGGATGTGCTAACCAGATCTTACCTCTGCCAGGCCTGGAATTAGCACCTTCCTGTTGTAAGTTCCTCTTTTCTGTGTTTATCTCAAGTTCCCACTGTGATGGCTTATCTTATGGCAATATTCTTCCGTGGCCTTGACAGTGTTTGAGACAAGCAGCTGTGCTCTTTAAGACCTTACACACCACCAGAGTTTACCACCAACAGAGTCCTAGGTTAAGGAAAAACCAGATTCAAGGAAAGCAGTAAGTCTATGCTGTTTTAGTTTATCCAAAATGATTGCCTTGAGGACCCCTTCCATCTCAACATATTCTGTGATTCTGTGAACTATCAAAATTAATCCATAGACTGAAAAGGCCTCTATTTATTAAGAAAGGAAAAAAAAGGAAGAAAGTTCTATCAGGTTTCTTTTCCATACTTAGTGATGTAGTATTTCAGCTTGAGAAAAAAAAGACAAACAAAAAACAAAAGTTCCACTGAAAGTCATAAATGCCTCCTTTAATTGCATATTTCCTGATGGATAATTACAATGCTACAATAATTACAGACTCTCCTAAGAACCAACTGCAGTTACTCCTTATCTCTTCTTCCTGCTATTTGGCTGATTGTTTTTTCACATGTGATGGTACCATGTTCCAATATTTAATTGCATCAGCTATAATGTATGCAAAGCAGGATGGCATCTGAATGGCTTGGTGCATTGTGAGTACTGTTAATTTCTCAGACAATGTTGGTGTGTGGATTAGTGAATATAAATTGAGAAAATGTACTTCAAAATTAATGTATTGTATTTCTTAAGTAATCCTGTCTGCCTTTTAATTTAAAGACAAATTATTGGCTGAGGCTTGAAACCCCAAGGAGGGGGATGGGGGGGAGAGGATGAGAGAAAGAAATATTCAAATGTCCAGAAAGATGTTGGGAGACCTTCCTCCCTGGTCACATGGAAGCTTATCCATACCTGATCGCTATATGGCAGCCTCCTTTATATTTGTGGAGGATATGACAAGGATCCAGCAAAGAGATATTGATGCACCTTTGTCACTTGTAAACAATAGGGGCATAGTAGTCGTGTTTGTGCACTATTTGCAATCTATTCACCTTCCACTGATTGGAAGACTCTTCTTGGCCCCATACAATCAGAAAGGCAGTTGCAATATCATGGGGCTGTTGCAGGTTTCTGTTGCTGTGGGAAATGACGAGTAACCTGGAGGTTATGCCCATCAGTGTGAATTCCTTCAGACCTCCTAGACTTCCTTATAAACTTGTGAGCATATATGATTCTGGAGCAGCAAACAGCATACTTGTTTCAAATCCAGCTAAATTACTCTTACCAGAATTCCACTATGGGGAAACCATGTTAAAATGGTACAAATCCACTTCTGAATATCTTACTCTTGGAGGAACTTAGCAATATTGGTGAGGAAGGAACCTATCTTGAGACAAAACTGTATCTCCTTCATCTCTATCTTGCAAGCAAGTCTAGATAAAAAGCATAATCTCCTGCTTAATTTTTTTTCTTACCCAGCAGATTTCCAAGTTCTTCAGCTGGCTATCAGCTCTTCTTTTAAACATTTTTGAAATGCCATTTAATAGCAATTTAATGAGAACTCATATTGAGTCCTGAAAGTATGGGAGCATTTCTGCCTAGTCTCTTATAGTAAGAGCTCACCATTATTAACAAAACAGATGCATTATGTATTGTAACTGCAACAAGTATTTAGGGTAAAAGTGTGATTTAGTAAAGATGACATGGAACCAACAGATCTGATTACTCTCAGATCTGTCCAGTATTCTGTAGGAAAGAATTTATAGATTTTCATTTTTCAAGGTAAAGAGGAGAGAGCAAAGTGATTGCAGATTTAGTGTTAGCTTCTGCAAGATAATGAACTTCAAGAGGGGTCTTTCGAATTATCCCTGTGCACCATGAGGTTTGAAGATAATTTTGTACTTTTTTTAGGGGGGAGGGTTGAGGGTTTTTTGTTGCCCAGAGAAGTTGTGGATGCCTCATCCCCGGAGATGTTCAATGCCAGGCTGGCTGGAGCTCTGACCAACCTGGTCTAGTGAAAGGTGTCCCCGCCCATGGCAGGGGGGTTGGAACTAGATGACCTTTAAGGTCCTGTCCAACCTAAAGCATTCTGTGATTCTCTGCATTAAAACTTTTGCTTTTCTGACTAGTGAGGACAAGTAAAATTTAAGGACCTAAGGAAAAAAATACTGAAAACATATTTGCCTTTGAGTTAATTCATTTCTGAAATACTATCATCCTACCTCAAAGAAAATGGCAGCAAAAGAGAAAATGTGAAGAGTAAGAGATGAAAAGAAGCACAAGTGGGTGTTGATATGATCAGAGTTTGGGAACTTTGGAATTATGTAGTTTGCAAAAGTAAGGATAAGTATCATTTAATGAGTGATTATTGAAACAGAAAAATAAGTTGAAATTAGGTTGTCTGGAAAGGGCACATAAAACTGATAAAAGGAATACTCTTTGTTTGCAATCCAAGCATTAACTCTTAAATATAGTGTAATCTCAATTCTTTTCTCAATAGTATTCCAGAGTTTTTCTGCATTATTTAACAATTAGATTTTGAAGATGATTTAAGCTGAAAATTGCCAGGAGTTCAAAATAAGCCCTTCTTACATGCTTGTAAGAAGGGCTCATAATTATGTACCTCATAATTGCTGAGGTGTTTTTACTTTCCTGTAAAGAATCTAGCATTCATCATTGTCACGCACTAAGATATTTGATGTTAATTCCTAACATTTGTTAGGAACTAACAATGATGTTAGTTCCTAACCATTGTACCCTCCCAAGGTCAGAGTCCAAGACTGACTCAGTCTTCAGTGTCTTCCAGAATTTGTTACGGGAATTCCTAGATGAAAAAACATAAATACACCATTTGAAATACATGGTATGAAAATGATTATAATAAATAGGGAAAGAATATAATAGACTTTCTATCCAGAATAGCATTAAATGTCTGCTCATATCTGTACACACAGGTATTTTGATTTTGTTGTTAATCATTAAAACTGTATTTTCTTTAGACCGTTGACAGGCCAAAGGATTGGTACAAGACCATGTTTAAGCAAATCCATATGGTTCATAAACCTGGTGAGTATTTTTTTGTTTTGTCTGGATGGTTCTTCATTCATATTAAAACATGCGTTTTTCTGCATTTTGATTGTCTGCTATGTGAAAATATGAGAGTTCACCAAGTGTCAGATAATGAATTAAATCTAATTCATAAATTCAGTGATAGTTTTTACTGTGGAGAGAGCTTTTTTCCTCTGGTCTAGGCTGACAATTTCTAATTGGTATGCAACCAGCATGATTATGGTCTCACTGGCGAGCTCAGTGAAGTGATCCTCGTGTCCAGTTTGAGGAATCAGAGGTTGGCCATTGTAAATCTCCTTTTGGAGAATTCCACTGCTAGAACAACACAAGATGGTTTGAAGATAAATTATGGGCTTGAATTGAATTGTTTTCCTGGAATATCTTACTTGGTTTTGCTGAAATGGAACTTTGGTGACATTGGTATCTTTAATGTCCTTTATCATGATTGTCACCAAGGATGCCAAGAAACTGTATAAATGCCAACTGTGCTTATTACGCCTCCAGAAGGAAGGAGAGTTCATTTGTCTGAGGTAGAACTAACATTCAGTATGGTTACACAGACTGTTAGTGGGAGAATAAGAAATGTAGGCAGGAAGATGTTGGCTTACAAGACCTAATTTTAACACTAGTCACATAGTAGGTATTTGGGATTGCTTTTTGTGATAGGAAAAACAATTAACAGTCTCTAGCAGAGGACAGCTGAGAGAAGGAAGAAATTGGGCTTGGGGAAGGAAAAGAACAAACAAAAATCTGTAATTTGCAATTTGATTTTAACTTAGTAATTATACAGTGTGGGTAACATGACCAGAAGATGCCCTTTTAGGAATAAGATGGTAAAAACAGCCTATGGTAAGTATAATGGGAAGAGAGAGTCTTCTGAAAACACCTATGAGATGA
>NW_020955253.1:5350-60647 GCF_003031625.1 Empidonax traillii
GGGCTTGGGGAAGGAAAAGAACAAACAAAAATCTGTAATTTGCAATTTGATTTTAACTTAGTAATTATACAGTGTGGGTAACATGACCAGAAGATGCCCTTTTAGGAATAAGATGGTAAAAACAGCCTATGGTAAGTATAATGGGAAGAGAGAGTCTTCTGAAAACACCTATGAGATGAGGAAAAGAAATACAGTGCTTGATTGCCTACTGATCTTCTGTCTGTATCTGCAAAAACAAAGCTGCATTTTTGGGATAAACTGGCGTGTATGGCACTGCTGTAACATATGTATTTCTTTTTGTAGATGACGACGCAGACTTTTATAATACTGCATATGCATACGGTACTGGTAGGAATTATTCCCTATTCAAAATTAGTCTTTTGTTAATGTCGGCAAGTAGTGGGGTAGATAACTCTTCATGCTTGCTTTTATAATACTTATAGAAATGCATTTTATTGTCTTGTTTGATCTCAGTTGTTCATGCCTTTTTCCCCACAAATGAAGCAAGTTTAATTTTAGTTTAATTCTTACCACAGAAACGAATTGCAGCTGTGGGCTTCTCACTGCAGATGGAAAACATTGTAATACTGTAGTTTCTTGATTACATTGCATTTATTTTCACTAGTGATTGTAACACAGCCTTTCCTTATGAAAATGGAAAGGGAACTGCTGTGTGACAATGCAGATGCTAATTACTGACATGAAAGGATAAAAAGGACATAATGAAAGCACCTTAAAAATATGCAGTAAATGCCTAATAAAACTGATTCTGTTTTATGAGTTTGACCATAGGCGCTGGCATTGATGTTATTTAGCTTCAAGAAGAGACATTCATCTAAGATATAAAATAATTGTGTCTTTCAGAGGATTATAACCATATGGTAAAATTATTTACAAAAATAAAAATGAAAGCATGAATAGATTACGTGCAAAAAAGCCATAGTGCCTTCTGCAAAAATGCCATTCAAAATTTTTCCATTTCAGTTTTTGTTGCATTTGACATGCTCTTTATAGTGCCTTTTTCTGCGCTGTTGAGAGCATTTGTTGTGAGTCAGTGGTTTGACATCTCTTTGTACTCCTGTGTTCCTCCTCAAGATATTCTATTGCCTCATTGTCGCAGAGTAACTAATTATTAAAACAATGAAAAAAAGGTGTGTTTCCTGCCTCTTCTCTTCCTGACAGGATGAGCCTGGAGATTAATTACAGGCTGTCCTTAACAGTTGTGGATGGATGGATGCATATATACACCCATTAACTTCTCCCCCAGTCAAATTAATAATGGATTTATTTTAACTATACTGCACTTTATCTGTGTATTTGTAGTTTTATAAAGAAATACGTACAGAGTTTTCTAATGAGCTACGTAGTACACAGCAATGTACTTTTAAACGTGCATTTACACATATTTGTAACCTTGCAGCTTTATTGAGTTACTGTCGGTTCTTGTAACACATTCTATGTTGTGGTTTTTTAGAACACTTTCTCATGCTATGACTATTCTGGGTTTGTTTTATATCAGGTAGCTACAGTCCATCCTTCTCTGCTCAGGCACACCCAGCTGCAAAGACACAGACATACAGACCCTTGTCTAAAAGTGCTTCTGACAGTGGCTCTGATGCCTTCAAGGTCTCGTCCCCTTTACCGCCCCCACATGTGCCACCTCCAGTACCACCCCATCGTCTGAGGCAAAGGTCTACACCAGAAAAGTAAGTTGGCATATTTTCAACATGTGTTCTTGGCATGTATGGTATTCCAGTTACAGAACATAACAAAGGATAAAATAGCAGCTGTAGAATAATACGACTTCAAGGGCTTTATTCAAGGGACACTCAGGTGATGAGGGGTAATCTTCACCAGTAGTCTGAGCATCATGCACGGTGCTGTCATTTCTTCAGTGTGCTGAAGAAGTGCCTGTTCTTACAAGTGGTATGACCATAAGCATTTAACATTTTTATGCTTATTAGTGGGATTATCTTGTTGTGTTTTAGTCCATGCTCTAGCAGCTGTCTTCAATAGTTACTTTCCAACTGGGAAAGCATATCCAGCCGCAAAAACAAAGGATCAAAAAGATGATGTAAAGTGAAAGTCAGGGAAGAGCAAAACTGTAAGATTGTATCAGTCAACACATGTTTCCCCAAAGCTCAGAAGTACTTTATATCCCCATTTTTTCCTACCTCCATTTTGGTAGACCAAGATAGTGTAGACAGATTAAAAGTGCATTTAAGGTATCTCATGGTTTTCCAGCTCCAAATGTGTTGCAGAAAACCAGGTCCCAGTGGTTAGAGTCCAATCTGGAAAAAGGTAATCATTAATAATTCAGGAAATAAGTGCTTATCCTTTTGATAAAACCATGCAAGTGACCTGCACACAAACTCTGTAGATTTCAGCATATTTCTGGATAGTAGCTCAAGCAAAAACCTTTTTCTTTATTGTTTACATTCATTAATACTGAATGTTAATACAATATTGTTATTATTTGTTTATGTGTGTGCGCACGTGTGTGTATATATATTATATATGTTAAAAGGGTCAATTTTTTCTTTAATTTATGCCTACGAGCCCACCTGTCTTGTTTACACTCAAGCAACAAAACAGAATTTGCCCATTTTTGTCAGCTCAAACATTATAAATGTATTTATATGTAGAAATTCAATTATATTAAGCAGCTTCAAATATTGAGTAGTTTGAATAAAGAGGAAAGGCCATACTAGGTGTTTAAAATTAAGACCATAACTATGACTTTTTGAAAACTTTGTAGGTAGTGGCAATTTAAAATGTAATTCAGCAGAGAGACATACTGCAGAGAAAGATGAGATTGCTTGGTGGTCACTGATTTTGGCTACCCTGTTGCCAAGGGCAGATTGTCAAGAGGAAATGCTAAAGGTTAGGGTTGAGCTGCCTCCTAAAGGCCGTGATGTTTGAATTTTGTTAGCAGTTCATAAGAGAAGTGTAGATTCTTTAGCAAGGCAGCAAAATGTGGATCTGCTTAACTTCGAACTCTGAAGTCATGTGAGTCATTGTCCTGTGCTAGACCAGATTGCCTTGGTGACAGAAACTGAGGCCTGTTGTCAAGATTGAAAATAACTGCTCAGCACTGAATTTTGCTGTTTAGTCTTCCCTTAGCCTTTCCCTGCATGATAAGACAGGCAGTGGAAATCTGTGTTCTCCAGGCCAGAGGATGCCAAGCACATTAGTTATGCTTTGCCCACTGCCGAAAGCTAGAGCTTGTCAATCTTCTCCTGCCAGTGGTAGATTCTTTTTTTAATTGCCTATAAAACCTGAGCATTTAAAATCTCACGTAAGAGGCTTAGGTCCATATATATCACATATGTATGGCTGAGAGCAAAGATATGTTTTGCATTAACATTTGGGCTCAAAAATATAGTCCATTTGGAATTACAGGCTGAACAGTGTAAATTAGGTGAACTGAGTTTGAATCCGAATTTCAGTACCTTTTCTGCTCTGAAAGTAATTTTTTCCTCAGTGGATATAAAGAATAGAGCCATGTAGAACTACTTCCCTTGAAATGTGGGGTGCTTTATAAATAGAGGTGTCAGTGTCCCAGAAATTGCACTTGCATGTTTGCTATAAACAAAAGCTACCCATACATTTTTTTAAGGCAGGTCATGCTATGTCAGGTCACATCAAACCAAGTCACATCAGAAAGGATGGTAGAAGTCATAAAATTTAATCAGTGTGTGCTCTTTCTTATAGTAAATACAGAAAATAGCTGGTAATTTTCCCCCTTCCTTTTGCTCCATCCTTTGTTACTAGTGGGTCATTTTACCCAGAGCTAAATAAAAATACATGTGAGCTACAGTTTTCCAAATACAGTATACGTAGGTACTATAAAAACTACCATGAAGAGGTAGCTGTCACTGCAATTAGCTAACTATTCCCCAATAATGTATAGGTAGCTAGTAATATAAGACAGTAAATGACTGAAAAAATATCGTAGCATGGGTTACTTTTTATTCTTTGCCTAGCACTATTAAATTGAAAGCAAATTTGTAATTATAGAGAAAATGGATACATTTCTGTTCCAAAGACACCTGCCAAATTCTTCCTCTTGCTTATCTGTTCAAGTTTCTAGGGAAACAGTATATTGCTTGCAAGGATATTCAGGAGTAGTTCTACTACAGATCAGGATAATGAACATCTAATAGATTTTCTCACTGTCTTTTTAAATAAATCCTCATTTTTTGTCTCAAAAAATTTTATAATTTTTTCAGTATGGAATTATTATATTGTGTGACGCCAAAAATATCCACCAGTTGCCTATATTAATGTAGTGCACAAAACAAGTATAGTTATTTGCAATGGTATGCAATGCTGTGATATTTTGTCATAGTATGTCAGCAAAGTTTTTAAACTGATCTACTAGTTATAACAAAAATATGAGTGACCACACAGGCCAGACATCTCTAGTATTTTTCCTCCTGTACTGAGTGTACCTGCTGTAAACAGTTCAAGATGATTGGGATACTGGACTAGATATTTCATAAGTGAAACCTGGAAAGAGTAACCATTCTGAACCTCATTTAGCTTTGCATGTGTCTGTTGCACAAACTTGTAGAGTAGATGGTGATGACAGTAAATTAACTCAATTGCTTGTGTTCGTTGTTTAGAAATGACTGGGATCCTCCCGACAGAAAGGTAGATACTCGCAAGTTCCGGTCTGAACCAAGAAGTATTTTTGAATATGAGCCAGGAAAGTCATCAATCCTTGAACATGAAAGACCGGTAAGACACATAAATGAGATGGGTAGTACAGTAAGAGATTTGGTGAGAGGTTATCTTTTTATTATTTACTACTAACAGTAACTACTTAGAGGAATATTGAAGGTTCTTTTTCAAATACAATTTTGCAGCAATTTATCTTTGCTGTTATCTGGTGGTTGTGTTGAAAATGTGGGTTTGGCTTAGCTGCTAAACTTACATCTTCATCTGTTTCCAAGAAATCAAACCACCACTGTGAGCAGAACTGTGAATTCATGGAAACTGCTTTTTCTAATTGGTATGCATCTCCAGCACTTATTTTCAGTAGTATTATCCGCACATATTACTGGTTAATTAATGCATTAAAAAAAAGTATTCAAATTTTCAGGATATGTCTAATTGTATACCTAAGGAGATTTTGGTCAAATACTGGTCAAGGTTGCCCAGAGAGGGCTCACCTCAACACCGCCCTGAGCAACCTGATCTGATTAGACCTACTTTTGACAGCAGGTTGGGTTAGATGACCTCTGGAGGTCCTTTCCAACCTCAATTACTCTGTGATTACTGAGTGTACATTACCATATAATTAGAAGCCTTTATTCCTGCTTTCTGAATAATGATTGCAATTGCAGAATTTTTCACAGGCATGTCTGATAAAGCTATGCTTAATGCTTGCAAAATGACAATGGAGGTTTTCATTTGCTGAAAGATACATTCACCCAGCCCTTCCAAATTACCCTTATTCTATCTTATATTTTCTTTTCTTGGTCTTTTACTTTGAGGTTGAAGTGGTAGAGAGAGTCCAATTTTAAAGTAGGGGTTTTTGTAATCCGTACTGGATTATTATTTGCTTTGGTATTACATGCTTGTTCACTGAATTTATTTTGTCAATTTAAAATAAATTAGGAAATAATTGAATTTCAGAATATGTAGTATGTCAACAGTGAGAAACACTTAAACCAAGCACCTTTTCCTTTGTTTTTGTGGTCTTTGCAGTATTCTGATTTTTGTTAGCTAGAAAACACCATGCTGTTTTTCTGTGCAATAAAGTTCTTGAGGAACTGATGCATTTTTCAAAGAGGAAAGTGGCATTTTGGTAGGAACTTCTAATGAATCAATATAATTAAACGGGTTTTAATATCTGTTGTGCAGATGAACTTAACAAATAATTTTATTTAAAGGGCATTTTATCAGGCAGTTTTATCAGTATGGAATTTCCCCTGTTGATAAAGACGCTCTTTAGCTTTATGTACTTAAATACTTTCTTTGGACTATGTTACAAAAACAAAATACTTGGTTTCACTAAAGCACTTGCTTCCCTTTTGTTTGTTGAATGGGATATAGAAAGCAAAACTAACAGCTTACAGGAGGATCAGCAGAGCAGGTCAGTGCATTGGTTCCAAATTCAGATGAAAACTCCAAATTCTCAACCATGTCAGTATTGCTTAAGTCTTCCATCTTGATAATCTCAAAAGATTTGATTTCTGATGTCTAAAAATTTGTTCTTCTGATATTGAAAGTATTAACAAAAACATGGAATGTCAAATAAATACAGCTCATTAGTATTGCACAGGAAAGACATTTATAGTAACTGAACTGAAAATTCATCCTTGATTAGTTTTGTCAAAAACAAAAAGTCAAAGGGAGCTTTTATAACACTCCAAATCCTAAGGGTTTTTTTTCTGAAATAAGTTAATTGCCACCATCCACAAGACTGTAGTTTTGATGGCAAAATAATCTACTGAAATATAAAATATTTACAGCTACCTTATAATAAAGAGGAAGCTGAGGTTTGAAAGATCAACATTCCCTTTCTTGATGTAGGTACTAGATTGGAATCAGTTGTGATTAATGTGGAGAACTGAAAGAATATAAGAACTTGAGATTCAATGGCAAATTTTGTGGGAAATATTATTCAGCAGATCTTCACTGATCAAAAGAATGTGAGAAAAAAATAAATCTAAAAAATTGACCCAGTAATAAACATTAAATAGATAGACTGATTACAGATAACTGCTTAAAATTGTTATGGATAAAAAAGGATGAGTGTAGTTTCAAACTGTTGTACCATGTAGCAACCTTCTGCCATGAAACAGGAAATTAATGTGTTTTCTTCCATAATTTGAACTTTTATACTTGTGTATAGTATAAAATACTTGTAATAGTATATATATAGTGTATATATACTTGTAATAGTATAAAACATCAACAAAAAGTAGAGGCTTGGGATTAGTCTTTTAAGATTACAGCTAAAAGTAAGTGATATTAAGGCATTAAATAGTCTTACAACACACGATGATGAAGCTCATTTTTTTTCCTATTTCAATAAGCCCAGAAAACATTACTATTTCTTCTAATATTACAATACTGGTAAGGTGGTACATAACTTTTTTTGATGTATCTTTCAGTCTCCAGTGTCTGCAATTCAATTAAATGTTCTTTTTCTCCAAACCATGGATGAACATGGTTAAATTTTATTATTTATTGGTTTCTACCTTGTATCTGAGAAGCAATAGATACATGTACATTTCTCTATTTTTGCAGTAGAGCATGTAAAGAAGAATCATAGGGTTGCTGTAAAGAAAGACTTCATAAAACTGGTACAAGCAATAGTTGCCTCTGTTTTCAGAAGGTATTTCAGTCTAAGCATAAAAGTACACGTGCTAGTCAGATTAAACTGAGAGGTTAAATTTTAGTCCTAGATTTTTTTAATGTTTGTTCAGTATACAGATTTTCTACTGAGGAATTCATGATGAGAATAAATTAAAAAAAAATAATGTTTTGTCAAAGATCAAAAAATAGACTAACCTTGCTCCATGATGTACTTCTTTGAGTTTTAGTTTGGTTTGGTTTTTCCAGTACTGAAAAATTAGAAATTTTCTTTATAATATGCAAGTTTGATTGCTTTTGAGATCTCAAGCTGCTGATTGTCAGAATATTCTGCTTCATATGTTTTAATATGTCATTTAAAAAATATTTCTTCTCATAAAAATATGGAGAGACTAAGTGTATCTGGTAATAGACTTGGAGATTGCTACCATAGCTATTTAAAAGTAGTCAAAAAAAAAAAAAAAAAAGGCAAAAGCAAACCCTCTAGAGGTAACAAAACAACAAAACCAAATTTACAATGGGCATCTCAGTCCATTGTTCTAAGTACACTTCAGTATGGTGTCTGAACTTGCAAATACTGATTTGGCCATGCATATGAGAACCATTTAATTCACAAGTTTAAGTGCACACTTTTGGTTGTTACCTGTGAATGTCTCTTTGTGTGTATCAAGTCAAGCACAAGCAAAGCTACGTGTAACACTACAGATGTAATTTTTTACCAGGACCATGTTCTTCTGTACTTGAGTATACTGATGCAGTGTTGTGTTGACCATCTGATGCAAAAGGAGTGAAGTTACTTGGTGGTCTTTAGTAGTATATTTTCAACAAGTAATCAAAATATTACTAAATGAATAGATGAAGGAAGAGTGTAGGAACATGACTTGGTTTGACTGACAAGTCATAAAAACGGATTTTCCTTATTGCTTTTGCCTCTTTTTCCAGTAGTTTGGGAGATACTTTGTGAGACTAAGCCAAGTGCAGTTTTTAAGGCAAAGGGATTCAAGCCTCTTAGACGGGGAGATAATAGAAAAAGATCTGTCAGCAAAACTGAATCCAAAAGCCAAGCAAAATCAATTGCCTGTGTATTGATCTGAGTAGAACAGGGAATGCAGAGTCCTTTCCAGAACCGCCAGGCAGCAGAGAATTTGCAGACTTTAGTGCTCAGTTTCTTTTTGTTTGCTGCCCTCTGCGGTTTAAGCTGTGAATTAAAGTAGGACTTGGGTGCCTGGAGTTAGTTTTACAGACTTCCTTACAATCTCATTTTATTTGCAGAGTACCGCACAAGAAGAACTGAAAATCTTAGAAACTAGATAAAATGCACTATTTCTAGCTTTATAGGAGGCTTTTTAAGCTTGCAGCTAATTGTGAGAGTATTTGAATATGAAAAGGGAGCCAACTCCCATACTCATTTTTATCTCCTTGGCTAGCTGGGTGTAAGCCAGCAGATCTGACAATGCGTTCTGCCTCCCTGCAAGGAGGGACACCAGTTCATCAAGGTGTGGGTGTGGGTCTTCTGCTCCTCTGGGCAACTGGAGGCTCACAAGGCTGATGCTCACTGTCCAAGAAAGTAATGTCAGTAGGCCTGGATTTGTAGTGCCAAAAGCTCCACAATTTCAACCCTGTATGTATTTCAAGGCATTATTTTATTTATTTTATGTAGATGCACCTATTTGTTGATATTAACATTTCTGTGAAAATCAACTTATTGGTAGAATAGAAAGATAAAAATATGCCATATTTCAACATAATGTAACTTAGAGTGGAGAATGGATGAAAAAGAATTGTTTAGTCCTGTTTACTTTGATTATTCACATCTAAATTGAGGAGTGTTTTTTTTTTAAGGTAAGCAAAAATCCTTTGAATATGCCAAGCATCCTTTATAACAGGAATCAAATTGATATATAACAAAGTTATCTTCTGCTTTATGAATCTGTCATGTTTTGCTATCGTGCCTTCATATCTCTGTAGAAGGGAATCATGGTGTCTTTTTTAAAGTAATCATAGTCTCTGTTAAATTTACAAATTTTTAGTGGTCAGTTCATTAAACTAATTTCAGTTGTGCTTCTCTACTAAAGACTTGGTTGTCTATAGTTGAGTTCAAACAGTTGTCATTAATACTGCTGAGTTACAGCTGTAGATGTTGGAAATGTAACGGCAAAACTCCAGAGCAGCTTCACTTCCTAACCCTGCTGTGGAGCACAGCAAGTTTTTCATCAGCTTCATGCACTTCCCACTCCATTCACAGGAATACTACTTCCCTTTCTTGATAGGATATTGTGAAGATAAGTGTGTAGAACAACAGTTGGGGTCCAGATATTGCATGAGCAGCTCATAGATATGTGAGCATGAAGGTAGTTCTAAAGGGTTGTTGAACTTCCAATAGAGCAGAGTGGGCAGTCTGTCCCAGTAACATCAAAGTCAGCAAGTAAAGTGCTGTAAGATATTTAATTATCTGAAATGGTCAAAAGCACAATGTTATCCCTTGCAGAAAACAGAGGTAGCTGTATTTGGATTGTTTTGGTGTATTGGCGACAGCTTGACTTTGGAGGAAGAAGTGTTACAGATTTGATCACCAGTGTCATTCTGTATGCAGCACCCTGTCTTCTTTGATGACTGTCTTCTAGGTCACACATAATTAGTGTCTAAGTTCTGATAATTACAGTTATGGAGAATCCAATTCTAAACTCAGAAATGTCTTTAACAAGAGGATTTCTCTGTTTCAGAGATCTTTAAGCCAACAGTTCACTGTAATTCTGTGCTGCATGAAAGCCTACATCAGTTCCTGCAAAGAAACTGGAGCTATTTAGAAAGTAGTTAATGCAGCCAAGTTTACAGTTGATTAGATATCCCATTGAGAGCTGTACTGTTCTGCACTGTCATGTTTTCATGCTACTTGAATAAATCTGTCAATTATTCTTCTGTTCACTGAAGACTTTCCTTAATGCTATCAATTGCTACTTTATCCCTTTGCTGGGAGAACTTTCAGATGAAAACACTTTATTTCACTGTGGAAAAAAATGCTTCATTATGTCAACAAAGCTATACGAGATAAAGCATTACACAGTACTGCTGCAACAAATATAATGGAATGCATAACCTTTTTGTTCCCTAAGTTTTGACTATAGAATTAAAATATACAAGTTCCTTTTCACATGCTGAAGTGGCTTTTTAACATAGTGATGCTTGCATGATGCATATTCCTTATCTCCGCTCAGTGCTTGCTTCAAGACAGCAAGATCCAGAATTTTAGCATGCTTTGTGAGAAGACCAGGAATGGCCAAAAGCAATACAGATAAAGTTATGTCTTTATTGTTGATCAGATGGGCAATTTCTTGCCTATGCTGGAGATGAAAATCATTTAAACCATCTTCTTAACAAGGAATCTTTAGTAGAAATAAATCTACTTAACTAATGCAATGATCTTTAAAGGAAAGGTCAAAGAGCTCTCTTAGCTTTAAAAGTGTAATTTTGAAATGTTTGACATGTTCCAGCCCTTGGAAGAACATCAACAAAAATAAAAACTTAGTCAGTGACAGCTCTTGAACAAGAATATTCTCTATCTTAAATACCATCTTCATTCTTTGATTTTATTCCATTTCTTTCCCCATATTTGTTTTGTGTTTGTCTGTTTGTTGTTAAAGTGACATGGCATTTCTAGCACTTTGCTCAGTGTGTACCTTTTCCTTCCCTTTTCCTTCACAACTGCTCCAGACTGATCGCATAAACCCAGATGACATAGATTTAGAAAACGAACCCTGGTATAAATTCTTTTCAGAACTGGAGTTTGGACGTCCGGTAAGTGAGGACAGAATATTAATGTTTACACATTAGGAAAAAATATTATTATAACGAGGAATTTAAATTACCAAATTCAGCAAGTACATGCCATTAAAATTATACAAGAATTTTTTTTGAAAAAGGGCAGTAAATTCATCCCATTTATTTTTTGAAATTTTTTTTTAAGTAGACTATTGATTTGCTAGAGCAGTGGCATTAATAGCTTTAATACAGAGTATGTGTTACACATATAGTAGTATGTAAATATGTAATAACATGATAAATTACATGATAAACCAGGATGCCTTGTAGTCTAAACTTTTCTAGTCTCCCTAAATATTTTGCATTTGGCTGGATTATTTTTGAACAATCTTTTAGAACAGAAAAACATGTCAGTTCACTTTAGGGATGCTAAGTTACAAATAAGTATTTTACTTGAAGGAATGTATCTGAATTTAAATGCAGGAAACCATATACAAATTTCTTATGGCAGTAAATGCTGATATTTTTTTCCCTTTTTTCCTTTCTGATATGCATACATGCAGAATGCATATTTTGAAACTGAACACAGAGATACCAGTTTGTTCTGTTTTCAGACTGGACTGGCACACTTCAGTTCTGCTCCAGTTTTCCTGAATAGCTAGTATCGATAAAAGGACTTGGGCAAACAGATCTTACCTTAGTCCTGCTGCAAACATTTATGTTTAAAATTATAAACCTGAAGAGCTTTATATCTGGTTGAAACACCTAAAAATCAGAAGTATCTCCGTTTTTCACCTTTGATTTCCTAGGCACTTGCAAATCTGCAAATACCATAGGCTTAATTGTATCTAAGCACCAAAGGCTGTCTATTTTTTACAAGGGTAAAACAGTAGCATTGCCTTGAAGCAAGACTGACAACTAGATTTCACTTGCTCCCTGCACAGTGCCTCAAGAACTAGGTTGGAGATGCACCTGCTCTTCCTTTTGCACGCACCCTCTCTGGCTCCACAAAGCTCAGATTCTTTCCTGTACACTCTAACATCTTTAGGAAAAGGATAGCAAATGCCTTCATCCCAGAAGAATGTCTAAGAGGACTGTTAGAGTATGCAGACAGGTGGAAAACAGGAGTTCAAATCCCCTTAGAAGAAGGAGGGAAGTAAACCCAATCATTTTCTCAGGTTTTTTAAGTATCCTGTTAGCTCCCCAGGATTCTCACTGTGATTTTTTTACTTAAAAAAACAAAAGCATCTGCCCACAGGCAGAAAATTCCAAATAAACATGAACTTGAGAGTATCAGGATTTAAAATATTCCAATTCTTTTCTTTCCCCATTAGCTAACAATTCTCTGGAGGCCCCTCAGAATTCTAATTAGTGACATGCCAGGCTACATGGAGGAGCCTGAGCACTTGACACAGGGCCATGGAGGGCATTCTGGAACCAGGTACCTTAGTCACTTTTTGTAGCTAGCCATAAGCCAAAATCAGAACTCCCAGCTAGTTCAGTGAGAGCAGAAGAGAAAGCAAACAATATACACTCTTTTAAAACTTCAATTTTTTTAATCATAACATTTAAAAAAATTACCAATTGAATAATATCTGAAAATTAAAGAAAAAAAAGATAAATATATCTACATTTACTTTGTTGTCTAGTAATGTATCACATTTTGTCCATAATGTATCACATTTTCACTGATTAATTTTTATCTCCCCTTATCCAGCCATTCAAGCCCTATTGTCATTCCTCCCTCTAGGTGGGCAGAAACAGTCCAGATACATTCTTCTGATGAACAATATGTCAACAATATTTTATTGATAATGATAACCTTTAAGATAAAACAGATTGAGATTTGTCCAGCAGAACATAACTGTGGTGCTTTACACTCTTCTGTCTCATCAGTATTAAAAACTGCTGGTATTTATTCAACCATCCCAGTTGTAAATTTTACCACCTAATGTTACTAACATTTATTAAGATAATTTAAAAAATATAACACATTCATCTTTCCATTCTACCTGTGTGTGTCACTCTTTGTATCTGATGCTGTCAACACTTAGTTTCTAACTGTGTCACCTTTTCCATATGTTTCATTCCTTGCTGCCATTGTTTCTACTCCATTTCATCTCTACACTTCTGCTTTTATGATGCAGCCACCTAAAAAGATTTTGGACTATTTTCAAGAGAGTTCTTCTGGTGTTTCCAATGAGGTAAATAAATGATTCTTTTTCAGATGATTCTCTTGGGAAGAAGGGTTGCAATGCTCACCGTTTATGTCTTAAGTTTGGTAAAATTTAGTGGTTTCCTTCTGATAGCTATGAGACATTTTTAATTCACAATCATTGTATCTTTGTCTTCATATCTTTCCAGATCACTAGTGCATTTGGATGTTGATCTTATTATCCTAGGAACTGTGAGTCCTTATCCCAAAAACTTCTCAGAGATTAACACTCAGAATTACACAACAGTCCATACGTCTCTAACTCTTTGACAAATTCCCACTTTTCAGAGTTGGGCAGGTGCATTGCACAGTTAATCCATCATTACAGTAGTATTTTTTAATTGAAATATCTGAGTTCAAATTCTATATGTCAAGTGAAAGCCTTTGTGGCTAAGGTGTCATTTCTCCAATTAAGTATTTATGGCTATGGAGCTAATCATATAAAAAATGCAATTAATAATCCTGTTGTAATTTAGAACTATTGCTACTCCAAATAAAATTCATCAAGATCAGGTAGTGGGCTGTCATTGCCCTACTCTGAGTGGGAGAGATTCAGGCTTCCATTCCTTCTCCACTCCCTTGCCATTTTTACAGCATAAGGGCAAAAGTCAGTGACTCCTGTAATGGCAACTTTACTTCATATGGTGGCTTTATTTCATTTGTATTTGTGATTCACTCTCATCTTCTGTAGTCTCTCCAGAACTTAACCTCAAATTGTGGTCTTAAATTGTTAATTGTTTGCAAATTACTCTGGTTTGGTTTTAAGCTCTCTCTATATTTAGAAAAACCTCATAGTTGGGAAATTTGGGTCCAATTCTCTGAAACAATAAGCTTTTAGGCCTTTGCTAATTCTTTTTAGTTCTCTGTATATCAAGGAAGACAATTTAAAAGCCTTAACATGACTATTTGAAATGTTCCCATGTTCAGCAGGTCTGGGTAAAAAGGCTATTAGGTAATACTGGTTTTCTCTTTGATTAACTTACAAAAACTTCTGTCTTTAATTTTGAAACTTTAATGATCTTTGAATATGATAAATCATGTTCAAAAGCTACAACAAATTAATATTTCTCCAGTAGAGGGTGGGGAGGGAGGACATTACTCAAAATAACTTGATAAAGTATTAGAGCCATTAGGCAAACAAGCCTGTTTGTTATTTACAACTTTTGTCTATTTTTCCTAACTTCATTTTCGGTCCTTATTAAAGCCTTGATGCATGGAAATGGCTAAAAGATAGACTTAATTTTAAAAATACATCTAATTTTTCAGTAAAACCAAATCAGGCTATTCAAAAAAGTCTGTATTTGGTAGCTTGGAGTAGTCATCTCCAATATTAAATTATTTTTGTCAGGTGGCTTTTATTCATGTAGGGCAATATTGACTATTCTGGAAGATGACTAATTAGCTTTGGAGATGGGGGAGTAGGGGAGATGTGTTCAGTTGAACCACATGAAAGTTGGTCAATAAATACCTAAGAGCTGATAGGACAGCTACATACAGTAAAACAAGCAGTAAAAAACAATCATATCCACTGTTTACTTGCACCTTTCCCTACATACCATGTCCATGAAGCGCTGCCTGGGTGTAGAACGTGTAAACTCCACACACTATAAAAAAATAACATACACCCATGGCAAAAATTAGTATTATAGAATGTGCAACATACAGTGTCTTTCATATAGAAAAAGCTTCTAATGTGGCATCAAATAAGGGTAAAAGGGCAAGTTACATTCAAGGTGATAGGAGGGTCTTAAAGGATGAAAAGCAAAAGCCATACAGTAACCCAGCAGTCAATTTCAGCATGACACTTACTTCTAGACATCTTAGGCTGATCACTAACACATTGTTTAGGGCCTGGAGAATGCTGTGGATAAAGTTCCCTCTGATGTGGTTTCCATTGTGTGATTTACCCACTGCCTTCCATAGGAGGCAGTGGGGATCTGTTCCACCCCTGGCTGATATCATGTCACAGATGGCTGCTGGTGGAAGTGATTGGCACCTGCGCAAAAAAAACCCCACAATGACAATTTATCTGCAATGTTTATACCACTTTGCGCAACAGTTCTAACAGAGATCATCTGTAATCCTGAGATTCCGTCCTCTGCTGGTTCCAGACCATGGCAGTGACTGATCAAGATGAAGATAGTTGTGGCCAGTTTTGAAATAAGGCTCTGATGTTTTCCAGAACAGGCTCAGTGTTTTACGGGTAGGGTAGGGAAGCACACTGACCCGAGGCCTTTGCTTCACTGTGGTTATACTGGCTGTTGGTGTGAGCAACTCTGCGTCTGGCTTCTGTGGTTTTATTGTAGACAGACCTCATAATATTGGCTATATATCCTAAACTCATTGAATTTTGATAGTGGTGAGAAAGTTGTCACAAAGTACTTTTCAACTTTCAGAGGATGTAAAGAAAAACTTGAAAATATGAACTGTATGAACACGAAAGACTTGGGAATAAATACTTTCCTCAGAATGTATTTGAAAAAACTAATAGCATGATATTTTGTTTGGACCAAAGAGGTGATCAGTAGTGCACTAATCATGAATCCAGTACACATTCCAAATATTGAGAAATAATATAGGAAGTCTTCGAATTACTAGCATCTTTTAACTCTTTACACCTCAGCTGCCATTCTTTCCAAAAGTCAAAAGGTTTCTTACCTGTTTTGGATGTGATTTAGAGTTAAAAAGTATTGAGAAAATTGGAATTATCTTAGCTCAAGTTTTAGATAACATTTGTTTCATACTGTGGCATGTTTGTGTAGTTCTCCCTGTCACACAGTATAATAAATTTTAGTATAAAACAGAAATTAAAGCTTCAGTAAGTGTCTTGATGGGATCACTTAGTATGTGATGCAGGTCTTAAATAACAAAGCCCACTGACAACTGAACTCTAACTGAACAACCATATTGTTTTTATAGTCTCCCACCTGTAAAAGTAGTTTAAACTCTTACTCTTGAATGTACTCCTTTAAGTATGCAGTCCTCTGAAAATCTGTTGCCAAGTATTCTTAGACAACAGGTGACTTCTAGAGGTATACCAAGGTGTCAGTTAGCAAGTCTGGGTGAAGTTGCAATTCATGATCTTGAAATTCAAATCACTGAGGGGAAAAAAAAACCTGGCAAAAGAAAGCACTTATATGGGCCACGAGTGCTATTACCTCTGCAGTCCTTCAATACAAAGTTTTTTCCATACAGAGAAAAAGTCAAGAAGGCTCTTTATAGAGGGAAAAATATTTCCTGCAGCTTAAAAATCTATATGATAGTTCTGTTTCTAGTTCATTGGGTTAGCTCTGAAATGACATGCCAGGAACTTGAAACAACTTTAAAACTCTTGAACCTTACTGCTTTGTACCCATGAAGAAATACCCCAGGGACTGTGCAGTTTGTTCTAGATTCATACCTAGATACCAGAATGCAGTATTCTGACTGAAGGCTTGAAATGGTTGATTTAAACTTTGCAGTCATGTAAGGTTGACTTTATACTAATTATAAAATTATGGAGCAGTAGTCCATTCCATCTTCCAGGGTTCATGCAGTAGCTACTTCTGTAACTCCATAAGCAGTGACTGATGTACTATGATAAGAACTGTTCTTAACAGGATTATAAAGTGTGGCTACAAACATCATAGGAATTACAAAAGTTTCTAGCTATAATTGATTGTCGAATTTTGGTGAGTAACTTTGTGGGGGGAGGAGAAGCTTTGCAGACCTCACTTGCACATGAAGGAATTATTTTCAGATTTTTATGTTTCTATAGTAAAGGTTTGTTTCAGCTGTTCTGTATCTATTTTTGAAAAGTGCGTGGAAAACTATGATTTTGGATCATTATTTAGCTGTGCTTTAAAGAAAAAACCAAACACTGAAGTAGAATAGGCAATGAAATCTAACAGTGTTCATTAAAAGCTGCATAACTATTCTCATGAAATATCGCTGTATCTGGGCCAGAGTGCCCAGGATGTTAATAATCATGGTGTGTTTTTATAGGATTTGTCACAGAGTAACAAAGAGTAATCAAACATGATAAGCAAAAATTATCACTCTTTTTTCAAATACAAAAATTTAACAGGTCCATGTATTTGTTTTCACAGACTTCCTTATATCATCACTATTCAACAGACAGAGGCCTGGACAGGCCCTGTAGGTAAGAAATACTATGCATTATTTCAGCAGTCACAGATTATCCAGCCAGAAGGGTCTTCTCTGGGAATTGAAATCAGCAAATGTGAAGAGTCAGATTGTAGCACTCACCTTGTGAGCTACTGACAAAATAGAGAGATGCATGGAGAAAGTGTTCGTATTTTGATACTGATGTGTAGATTTTGGTTTAGTTTTGCCAGGACATACTCTTTACATTCAAAATAAACTACCCTGTGTTCTGGGTCTTTTCACTAACATTGCCAAGCTTCTGTCCCAACAGCAGTAATTTATCATTTAACCTTACCTCCTGCAGGGCCCTCAGTGCTGTTTCCCTTAGCATACTGCCTCAACTGTTCTCAGTCTCTTTTCCCTATCTTTGCCCTGAAATTCTAGTTCCAACAAATAGTCAAAAAAAACTTGATGCATTTATTTCAAAGAAAATGGCATAGTAATTTTGCACAAAACTTTAAAACAGTCAGGTGAGGAACAAATTATCTTTTTTCTGTGAAATATGCTGCAAGATGTGAGACCAGTGCTTCTTCGCTTTATGTGGTTTTGATGTATTTGTTCTGGCATTTTTTAAGTTATAAACCAATAATATAATTATGAGCTTACTTTTTAAAATCCTGATCTCAGAATTAGACTGCTCCTTACACTGCTTCTTTCTGTAGTTCTGCAAGTACTGCGAGTGACTACAGAAAGCGAAGGAAGTCAGAACCTGCTGTAAGTCATCAGAGGGCACACAGTGATCAGAACGCAAACAGACCTAACCTGGGCCGTACGGACACACAAGGCCCATGTACCACCCTTAGAAAACCTTTAACTAGCTCATCTCCTTCTTCTCCATCAAGAGCAAAAGGTAAGAGGAGGCTGTGTTTGTTAGCAAACTACTGATGATGTGTTTGTTGTACAATACACTGGTGGCAAATGCAACTGGCCACTGTTGTTCAGTGCATTTCCCCAGAGATGTGATATAAAGCAACAACTTTGGGCCTTTCATGAAAGGCTAACTTGTTTATTCTTATGTGTGTAATTTAAGATGAAAAAATGGATTTGTAACAAGTAACAGTTTCAACTGCTTATTCTAACCAAAAAAAATTGAGTAAATGAAGACTATGAATTCTATCACAATATATAAACCCATAAATTTTTATTAACTCCACTACTGTCTTAGTAGGTTATTGTGATTTTAAAACTGGTTTTAGTATATTGAGAAAGTAAATCAAGACAAATGACCTGTAAGACTAAAGGTGTGTTTCCAGGATAGTTGGCCTTTTAAATCTATAACTGATGTCTTAGACATTGTCAGTTATCAGGACCTAAGTTAATCAAGCAAACATCCATAGTCTGACATTTTATTTTGTAAATCCTTGGAAGTTCTTAGTACAGCTGATACAACTAATCAGCTTCTTTTTTTGGAAGTAACTCACCATTCTATTACTGGTTTTCACATCTCTCCAGAAAAGAGATCACAGAATCAGTTGCTCATTTGTGTTTGGCGGTTTGGGTAGATTTTTTTAGAAAAACAGAAGGTTTCCAGTAAAACATATGATGGAAGTAATATATAGAGTAACACTGAATACAATATGTCTCCTTCTGCTGAAATTACTATCATTATTATTATTATTCACTTAATTGCTCTATTTTGTTGCTATACTAATCAGTAAACCTCTGTAAAAGTAAATTCCCATTGAAAAGAACATAATATCCAGTCTGCAACAGAATGGGACAAAGAAAAGCAGTGAGGAATAGTAAGAGTGAAGTGGTGGAAAGCGAATGTATTTTAAACCCTGTGTTACAGCAGTAATTTTAAAAGTGAAATAAACTCATGCATTTTGTGTATTAGGCCAGGAAGTAAAAAGTTTATAAATTCCATTTACCTGCATGTACCTTTGACTCCACCACTAATAATAAGCACTTACCAAAAGTTAAACTCTGTGTTTGAAAATTCTTCAGTTCAGAATATCTACCATAGCTAATTAACTTTCAGAAGGTGTCCTAACTGTGTCACTCCATTCTCTCCCAGCATTATGACACCTGTAGAATGTTACTTTTTCTTGAAATTAACCAATTTTTTAAAGAAGGAGCACATTATAAACTGTTTGATCACCATGAATTTTGAAGTCAAGTGTTTTGGTTTCTGATCCAGATTCAATTTTCTCTAGAAAGCAGATTGAGCAGTTTGAAGCATCCTTCCTGAACTGAATGTTGCTATTTGAGATTGTGTTTGAAAGTTCACTGCAATTATGAAAGACCACAGTTCAAATTTGTCTCATCATGATTTCTGCATCTAGCATGCACATAAAAATATATCTTAAAACTTGCTTGAAAACTCAGGTTTTGTTATGGAAGTCAATCTAAGGGTTATTGTTTTTTCTACATGCTGGTTAGGCTAAGTGAACTGATACATCTTCCTTTACACCTGGATGGCAGTTCCTGAGCTGCCTTGTTCTGCCCTCCATAAGCTGTAGAAAACACCACTCCCTTCAGTGCTATCACAAAGGGAAAGAGTGGGCTATGAAAAACTGGGAGCAATTTCCTATTTGATCTTACATAAAAATTTATCTTCATCTTAACTATGTTAGAATACAGATGATGCAAACTCTCTGAGCATTATAGAGCTTAACAGTTCGAGCAGCTTCTTTCAGAATGCTGGAAAAGTCAGTATTTGACTGAGGTCTATATTTGTTGTTTGGCTTCGTCTTTAAATCCTTTGCAGCTTTTATTTTCTGTTGAGCTACTTAAAAATCGGTATTAATGCTTGTTTTCTTATGTTGCTTTGGTGGGGGGTGGGTTGCAGAGGGAATAACATCACCATAATTCGTAAGAAATTCTTTTTATTGTTCAGATATTCATGAGTGCATTTTTACAGGAGTAAAGTAACTTAATTATTAGCTCTGCTGTCCCAGGCTGTAGGAGACTATGTTGATAGATGCACTAATTGCTATTTCTTTTCTAATCTTTCTTATGCTTACTGATACTAATTCCAACTTTCTGAATCTTTTAATTTCTGGCAATGTCTCTTTTTTACCATGCTGCTCTATGGATTATAAAGGTGGGGATATTAGCAAAGTATATCCATCCCTTTTAAGTTATTCAGTACACAACCACAACACCTCAAATGAATTAGATTACTGTAGCACTTACAGGCAACATTTAGCTGTTCCAAATGATTCAAGAAGGGCAATCAGCTACAAGAATGGCTGGCAAATGACTCGCCAAAATGCAGAAGTCTGGAGCAGCACAGAAGAAAATGCTTCTCCAAAGAGAAAATCTCGTAGCTGTGATGATCTGTTAACAGATGATCACGATAGCTTTCCTGATGCACAGGCCAAGGCTGAAAGCATGGGCTCTCTGTTATGTGAGGAGGACTCCAAAGAAGTTTGCTCAATGAACTGGAACTCCCCATATATTGAGGGCCGGGGCAGTGGTAGGTCAAGAGTTCGTCACAGATCTGCACACGATGCTCCAGGTTTCCTGAAAATGTACAAAAAGATGCACCGCATCAATCGCAAGGACTTGATGAATTCTGAGGTGATTTGTTCTGTGAAGTCCAGAATACTGCAGTATGAAAAAGAACAGCACAAAGGTATTCTTCAAGGCTGGAGAGAGTCTTCTACTGAAGAGGTGCCCAGAGATATGGTGCCAACCAGAATATCAGAATTTGAAAAATTAATTCAGAAGTCGAAATCAATGCCTAACCTTGGTGACGAAATGTTGACAGCTGCTACATTAGAGCCTCCTAAAAATGGCTTGTGTCCAAAGAGGCGATTTTCTATCGAGTCCTTGCTGGAAGAAGAAACTCCAGTCAGACATCCCTCTCAGGTACAACAGACCTACAAGTCTAAAACCCTGGTGCCAATTCATATTGAAGTGACCAGTGAGGAGCCACAACGATCGCATATAGATTTTTCAGACAGTGATCAAGATGGAGTGGTTTCTGATCTCAGTGACTTTATCCAGATAGAGGGTTCATCCTTTTGTAGTGAAAGTGACTTTGATCACTTTTCTTTCACATCATCTGAAAGCTTTTATGGATCAGGCCATCACCACCACCACCATCACCACCACCACAGGCATCTCATCAGCTCCTGCAAAGGGCGATGCCCAGCATCCTACACCCGCTTCACCACCATGCTAAAACATGAAAGGGCTAAGCAAGAAACCACTGAAGATCCAAGGAGACAGGAAGCAGAATCTGGCCTCTCTAAGATAGCATTCCTGGTCAGTCCAGTGCCTTTCCGGAGGAAAAAAAGTGCAGCTCCTAAAAAACAAGCCGAAAAGAAAAAATGCAAGTCATCTGTATTTGAAGCACTAGATTCTGCACTTAAAGACATCTGTGACCAAATTAAAGCTGAAAAAAGACGGGGAAGCTTGCCCGACAACAGTATATTACACAGACTTATTACTGAGCTGCTTCCAGACATTCCAGAAAGGAATTCATCTCTTAAAGCTCTGAAAAAGAGTCCCATGCACCAGCCTTTTCATCCACTGCCTCAAGATGGTGCTATCCATTGTCCACTGTACCAGAATGATTGTGGAAGATTACCTCTTAGTGCCTCTTTTCCAGACATGGATGCAACTAACAACAACGATAGTGCACTGTGTTTCCAAGGTGGATTAACTTTCTTCCTCTATCCTTGTGATTGACTTATCCAGCCTTACTCCCTGTGTTTCCCACCCTTTCTCATTCCATTTTTGTGTCGTCTATAAGAAGCTTTCATCCCCCAAAATCCTTAATGAAGGATGTCATTTTCACGTAGGTGTTGAGGATAGACAAATTTGCTATCTATTCACAAATTACAGCAATCAGGACAACTGAAGTAACAGTGCATTTCAGTGAATTGGTTATTAGTTCTATAAATTACAATGATGTTATTAAGTAATGTGGGTTTTTTTTCCCCAAGAAAAATATCTTACAGAAGGGGAATTCATGCATCGTAAGATGCTGGTCAAACTGAAAACAATATGCAGATAATTCTTCCTGTATTAATTAACAAAAAAAAAAAAAATCTGCATCTAAAATGTGTTATTTTGTTAAATGTAAGTGATAAAAATGCTGTTAATTCTACCAATATCACAGAAAGTTGATTCTGTTTTCTTATGAATCCGATGCTTTATATTACTTTTTGTGAATAGATGTTAAGGTCATTTTAGGAAGTTTCCATTTCCACTGTTCAAACAATAAATTTCCAATTTCTGTGGCAGCAAAACTAGTTCTTCTCATAGAATTTTAATATATCTGTGAAGTTTTAGGAAATTTCCTATCCTCTTAAAAAGGAAGTTCTCAATAATCAAAACTTAAATGAAATTGTCAGGGTGAGTATGACCAATGTTTAAGTTACTGCTTTGAGTTGTTTGGCATTCTGCTGCATTTTTTTTTTCTCAAATACATTTGCTTGAGCCTAAAATGTTTTTAAAATTTAACCTTTTAATATTAAAAGAAACAAACTAGATCCTTAACAGGAGTGCACAAAACTGTATTCTAGATGACTTTTAGATTAGTATCTTCGGCAAGTCTGTAGTTTATCTCTCTTTTTCAATGGTACCATTTCTTAGTTCAAGAATTTTACTTCTAGACAGAGTCCTTTGACAGAGTATCTTTGAGAATTTAATGAAATTACAAAGCTATTCTTGAAATCACAAATGGATGTAAGAGAAAATATCTTTAACATATAAATTAAGCAATAATTGATCACTCATCTTTATTCTCTCATCTTTTTGTGTAACTTTTGCAAGTAGCACAATAGTAAATATGTATTTCAAGAGAAATCAGAATTCAAGCTGTTACCATCTCTTCTTAACTAGTTATAACAGACATATTTAGAACAGAAAATTAGGTAAAAAAGGGCTGTAAAATGCAGTTTAGGACTGAATTAGTCATACACGAGGCTTGATCATGATTAACCCTGGCTGACCATACTACATGATGAGACTGAAGCTGTTGGAAATTGCACTGGTCACATATTACAGTGGACTTCTGATAGCTTCTTCAGCTATGAAGGAGCCTGGCATAAGGAAAGGGATACACTCTGTCAACATTAATATCCTTAAAGTGGCATGGAGAATGAGTAAAGCCGAATATTCCATTGATTTCCATCAGCACCAGTCATGGCTTAGCTCTGCTTCTAATCAAGTTTCCTATTTTTGCATCTCTATGGGTCTCTTACAGCCACCATCACAAAGAGACTCCAAGGTCATAGCAAAAAAACACTGAAAACTACCAGTATTGGCTGCATAAGGAGCTGTAGAGAAATAAAGGAAATTTTTTATCCTAAAGCTTCTTCATTTTTACTTCTTTCCCATGTACTTCTCTTTCTGCCAGAGATTAAAGAAAAAAAATAATAGATATGGTTGGAGGCATTGTATCTTTAGGTTTGTGCAGTGAGCATAGATCCTCATTCAGGAATACATGCCATATCAAGAAACCTGTCCAGAACTGGGACTGTGATATACTTGCTGGGAGTGACCAATGGCATAAATAATACAATTATCTCATTTTTTTGCCTACAGTATATTTATTAATAGCTTTGATTTTTTTGGTTTAGCCTGTAGCCCCCTAGAGACCATTTACATCTTTTTTCTGTAAGACCCCAACATAATGGATGAAGTGCTTTCAGTTCCTTTCTTTTTAACCACTTGTACTCCTTTGGAAATACATGAACTTGGTAAGAACAGATTGCGGGAATGAAGTCAAAGAAGACAAACATCTATCACTTGTTTTCACTAGCAAATATCACTGTGGCAGTAGGAGACTAAAACAGCACTTCTCAGAAGTTGAGAGGCAGTTCATTTCATTCTCTGGTCTGAAATAGTTCTATTTTCATTTCACACTGGCAACTTGCAGAGCTATAGAATATATAAGATTTTAATTTCATTCTTATTAAAACATGAAAAGATACCATCCTGTAATACACATTGGTAAACTGTACTTTAGAGAAGTCTGCCACATAGATTGGTGAGTCATGATTTGTATTCCATCTCTTAAAACAGAGTTGTTTTTATGAAATAACTTCTTTTTAAATTCCCTTGTGCTGCCTAACATGTGCCCCTGGTAAAGTAGAAATGCATCTTAGATCACTTAGGAGGAAACAATGTTACTTCACTATTTTCTCATTGAAGCATGCTTGAATCATGTTTTGTGCATGTAATTATGTGTTTATATTGTTGGCATTCCAAAACAGTGTCATGCAATCTGATGAAGTCCCAGTACTGCTGTCATGTCTTCCACCTGGCACAGTAGGGGTGCATCCCTTTGTACAGTGAGGCATAATTTTGCTCTCTCGATCCCTTCTCATATCTTTTCTTCTGCTGTGGATCAGAGGACAGCCATTGCCGTTGCTTAAGAGTTAGTGTCTTTTTTTTTTTTTTCTTTAAAGGTGCACTTAACCATCATATCATGTGCTTTTCTTTCTATTAAAGGTAAAATAATAGATTTCAATAACTTTTCACCTCCCTAATGAAACCAAGCAGCATTACACATTTAAATGGTTTTGTTTATTGTAGTTTCACATAATTTCTGTTTTCAGTAGACCAGGAGTCTCCTGGAAGCTATTCTTCTGCTTTCACTGATGTGGGACGATGTACTCCAAGGGAGAGAAGAGGAACTACAGACAAAGAGGTAGTGAAACACAATAAATAACACAGCAACATCCACATGGGAAATTGGTAACATATTAGAGACAAGATCTGTGTTGGTTTTAGGACTCTGTAATAATGCAGACCAAAGGAACAGTTACGTATCATATCATCAGGTGGGACAGCATCTTCCTTTTTCATTAAGGAGGATTGGTACTTCAAGAAATTAAAATAATGTCAAGCTTTGTAAGATAAGCTGTAGATTTCTATTTACTATTAAATAGATATGAGCATAAATTTACTAGTTATTGATATATTCTGTCAAAGTTGACCAGAGAGGGTGTTTGGAACAGAGAAGAGCAGATGTGACTGGGGAAAGGCTCTTTTGAGATTCAAAGCATTATATAAAGAAACTGCCTTGGTAGTTTGATGCAAAACATCTGTATCTCACCATTATTTCTGTTTGGAAAAGGAAAATCACTGTTGTTGGTGTGTTAGACAAAACCACTTCTCCTAATAGCAAACACTAATGTCTGTAACAGATGGTGATGGTAATTATGTACTGATTACTCGTATTAGTGCTTTGGAAGAGGTAGTAGAAGCAGGCATACCACTGTTAAAGTAACACAAAGTATCACTGAAAAGTACACTTTGAAAAATGAAGTGTATTATTCAGTATCTTAAGAATACTTATAGATGTAATTGTAAATGCACTCCAAACAGGCTTCAGGGATTTTATTCAATCATAAAGTACATTTAAATTAACCAACATCTACAGACCATAGATTGTTAACATTTTCAACTGATTTTTATTAAAATATTGTAAAAAATAATGGCAGCACAAGAGAGTACTATATTTTAATCGCTAATATTTAAGGTTTTGCTCTGGGCTCTCTACCTTGCTAAATGGTGGTATAGTTAGAACTGAATTCAGATCCATTTACAGTCCACTGACATTGCTACAATTTGATTGAGTCTGATTTAAAAAAAAAAAAAAAAGAAAAAAAGAAAAAAAGACTACTCATTACAAAATGGAGATAACAAATGTTCCTTTTAAAGAATCTCGTGACATATAATTTGAAAATACATAAAATACTTAAATTACAAGCCATTTTACGATCACTGTAATTTAAAAAGATGAAAGAAAGGCTTCTATATTTCCAGTATATTTTGTAAAGTGTAAAGTATTTTGTATTTTATCAGCTCCACTGTTCTTTTAATATTATCCCCTTTATTCTGTTATTTGCTTTAGAAGTTAAACTACCAGCTGTACCAAAATCAAGAGAGTTGATATGAATATCAACCTATAGTTGATATGAATATCACCTCCTGTCTAAAAGACTGTTTTTAACAACAGCAAGGAACAGGAAAATGGTTTCAAATGTAGGCTATCTTAGACCTGTAATGGAAAATTGTATTATTATTACAAAATTCAAATTGACAGGACCCCTGAAATAACTTTAGGGAGTTTTTTGTTATAGTGAAGACAATATTCTGGGTATGCTAAATTTGCTAGTCTTTAAATTATGAGTAGGGAGAGAACTCAGTCAAGAACACATGGAATAAAAGTAAAATGCAAAATTTACAAATGTCCCTTTTTATTCCTCTCATAAAAAGATGTACACCCTTACATCCATACAAGTAGCATCTCTCAGAAATAGCATAATCAGCTCATGCTAGTCGCTAGTATATCCTAGAGAGAAATCTTTTGAAATGTAGCAATCTTATCTGTGTAAGTACTTGCAGAGAAACACTGAAGAACTTTACCAAATACCCTCATGTAATACTGTTTATCTCTGGCACCTTCCTCTGAAGTATCTGGTGATGGTTACTTGTCAGCTGCAGACACTAGATGAGTGAGGCTGTTGGGCCGGATCACAGTTCGTGTTTTCAGCAGAGCTTTGAAAACAGTGAAAGTTTAAGTGTCAGCTGCCACAGGTGAGGAGAGGTAGGGCTGTTTAAAAGGTTTGGTTTTGGAATAACATTGAGCTTGCGTGTACTTCGTGATAGAACTTGATATATATACGACAGGAGTGATATAATGAGATTATCTGTAATAGCAAGAGAGCTGCACAGATGACTCAGGAGATCAACTCCGGTCCTGTGTTTCTCAAATTTTCTTAAAACTATGAATGTGATTATAGAAATTAAAAATATTCCAAGTAATTTCCAGTTGTCGGAGTAATTTCGCATATATATATATATATATATATATAAGTAATGCAGTATTTGCAATTGAAATTAGCCTAAAGGTAACAAATTTGAGAAGGCATCTAAAATACTACAGAATATTAAGTATGTGAATTTATGTTGTACATAGAAAGCTAGTTGTCTACAAGTTACAATGGCGTAGTTAACTTTTTTATTTACTTTGGTAGTTCTGTTAAACATAAAACTGAAAAGCAGTCTGTATTAAAATGTAGCTGCTATTTCTGTTTTTAGAAAACTAAGTCCCAAACAACACCTAACTGCCTCAAAGAAAAATGAAAGCCATATATTTAGTTGCCTATTTCTGCAAGAACCACTGTAGAGCACATCCTTTTCATTTTGAGTCTTGGTCACCTTTTTCAAAGTTGAAACATGTTTATCATATAGTAATACTACCTGAATGTATTAATCACTTTGCCTGCTTTTCAGAAACTGCCAGCTAGAGCTGTATATGACTTTAAAGCTCAGACTTCTAAGTAAGTACTGGACTTTTGTTCATTTAAGAATTCATAATTCAAGCAAACTCTTTCTTGAACTTGTAGCAGCTTAACTGCTGTTTAAGCCAGTTTCAACAGCAAATGCCACGGAAACGAGAACCCTGCTTGCTGTCACAGTAGTCCCTGCGTTAGCAAACTGTGTGAGAAGTTAAGTCATAATAAAAATGTCTTTTAAATTATTATATCCTCCGTTGTATCTGTTAGAACACATGAATGGCTGTGCATCTTCAGCCTTCTAGAGCATGAGTCTTGAGGGTCATCTACTGAATGCTTTTCATTTGTTGTGAATTCTATTCAGGTTACACAAGGTAAAGTGCTTTAAATACTGTCATGGGCTTATAAAAATTCTGTATAATTCTTCAACACCTTTCTTTCTGTCTTAATGTACACAGGCTGTCTGCAGGATGTGACAAGTACCATACCAAGACAGCAGTGGTCCCTAAGAAAAACAAGATGAGGAACCACTAATTTAGGATATGAGAGAGTTGAAGTAGAATGCCTACATTTCATTCCTGCTGTTGTTCCAATTATCCAGGGCATTTAACAATATTCAGATACGGCCCAGCACTGACACTAGAATTACATTAGCTGTGTCTGGGAGAAAACTCAGAACATAAATTATCTGAACTGCAGCTTAGCTGTTGAAAAGCCAAATGAATGATGCGGCAAAGATCTCCCAGGCCAGGATCTGAAAATATTTTTAGTGATTTCGATAATTCCCCCTTTTTTGGTATTCAACATTAAACATATCACAGGTTCTGAATATCAGAAATGGTGAGAACATGATCGTGTGTTCTTCAGGCTTCTGATAGCTGTCTTCAAAAAGAATGTGTAAAGCAACACACCGTGTTCTGCTGTGAAAAGGTTGTGATAAGCCGTAGAGACATGGGATATACTTTCTGGTTTTCCCTACTGATTTCATGAAGAACACCCCTCTGATGCCTGTCATAAAAGCAGTACTTAAACAGGTGATCCAAAAGACATCGTACTTGCATGCAGATGCTATACTTAGTGCTCTGGTAGTAACAGGCAATATTTCCTTGGAATCACAGTGTAAAACAGACCTGTATAACTTGCAATCACTAAACAGGATTCATAAATGTGAATCACTTGATTTTATATGGTATGATCAACTGGTAAATGACCATAGCCGTGACACTTTTTCTTCAAATGTGTAGTTGTTACATTCTGTTTCAGTTCCAAACAGTAAAGATCTCAGGAACTATGAAGATAGAAGAGTTAACTGTAAAGCTTTAAACATCTGTTATAAATAAATTTGTTGCAGAGAGCTGTCCTTTAAGAAAGGAGATACTGTCTATATCCTCAGGAAAATTGATCAAAACTGGTATGAGGGTGAGCACCATGGAAGAGTTGGAATATTCCCAATTTCTTATGTTGAGGTTTGTTCTCTGTTTTAATTCCTTTAATTAATTTGGGTAATAAGTCTACAAACCACATAAAAATGATGAAAATCTGTGGGTTTTCTTTTTCCTTAGAAACTTTCTCCTCCAGAAAAAGCACAGCCTGCCAGGCCACCTCCCCCTGCACAGATTGGAGAGATTGGAGAAGCTGTTGCCAAATACAATTTCAGTGCAGACACAAATGTGGAGTTGTCACTTAGAAAGGTACGGTTTAGAACTATCTTCCATCAGAACACCGTGAAAGTATCTACTGCTACACTGAATCAATACTGTGCTTTGGTGCACTCAGCATTCATAATTTGCCATGCACAAAGCAATATCATGGTAGGAAACTACTAACATAATAGCTTGTTGGCTAGCAGTCTTCCTCAGCTACCTGAAAATAGCATAAGTGTGTTGTGCATGTAAATTGGATGGTGGTAGATTAGCATATGCAATCATCTGCTAACTGCCCACCTAAACATCAAGTTTTCTCTACAATTATCCGTTCCTTTTATTATTATTATTCCTGGCTGTCAAAATATTATGAATCTAGAATAAATAGAAAATTACAGAAGATAAAAGATACAGAAAAAAAGACTCAGAGATATTTTTGTGAATGTATCAGTTCTTGAAAATACTTCATTTAATAAGAGTCCACTTTTTATAATATTTTATTATCATTCCTGTGCACATGTTGGTAGTTATACTGTACTGCACATGAGCAAAATAACTGTTTAATTTCTGAAGTTTGTGAGACACTGGAATATCACCACTGTAGAGAAACTTTATTATTGCAGTTATTAAATACTTAAGTGTAAGTATTATGTACTTCTTATCCCCTGGGAAGTTCTGCCTCATACCTTTGAGGTTTTTAAAGAATTAGATTTTATAAAAGCTTTTCAGTGGTTTGTTTTTCTTTTGAAATAAAAGTAAGAATATGGTTAGTTATTGCTGACCTAGAGCTTAATCCAGCATTACTGAAAATAATGCGGTTTTTTTACTCATTAGATATTAGTAAATGTCAAAGAGGTCTAAAAAAAAATCAGGAATAGGAACTTAGAGAAATTATGGGTTGGGGGTAATTTTGTGATTTATTTCTTTTTAAAATTACTTTTGTGTTTATTGTGGTGGTCATAATCTTGACAGGCAAATTTGGGATTTTTTTTAAAAGTTAACTTGCATTGGTTTTCTTTTATTCCATCTCACTAAAGGTAGTTTTAGTGAATTCCAATTATCCACCTACAGAAACAAAATTAGAGAAACTCAAGAGAATGCAAAATTAATAGGGACGGATTTGTTACAAAAGGCACGTGATAAAAAGCACATCATGTGAAACAAAGAAGGGGGGTAACTCATTAAGTTTCATTGCAGAGAAAGGTTGAGTAGAAAGTTGATGTTTTTCCATTTCAGATACTGAGCTCTCTCAAACCAGTAACTGAGCCACTGCCCATCTGTTATACCCAGGAAAAGCACTTCTTTCCCTCGTATTTTCCATGGATTCATTTTTTAGCTTTCTACCTCCACTTATTTCAGTTTTACTGATAACAAAGCACTTGCATGGGTTTTATTGTTTATCTTTTATCACTTGTAAGGAAAAATGGGCATAACATTCACTGTTGCATATGATAGTGAGGGTGTTAGCTGGTAGTTTCGCCAGCAATTAAAATAGATTATGTTCCAAAGAAAAGTGTTTATGTTATTCTCGCAACCAAGAGCAGGAGACTACATGAGATTCCCCTCTGATAAAAAAATAGTATTTTAGTCTTGACTCTCCCCTCATTTTGCTGGAATTTTGCTGGTAGTTTTATACATGGTTATTATAAAGGGGAGTAAAAATGTGGAAATGGAGATGATGCTCAAAACTGATGAGAAACTCCCTGCTCTGCAGGGAAAATGATACTGTGTGTTAATATCTGCTATTCACAAAATATACTTACGTTGTATGTACTGATAACTCATTTTCATAATGCATTTCAGGGAGACAGAGTAATTCTTCTCAAGCGAGTTGATCAAAACTGGTATGAAGGTAAAATACCAGGAACCAACAGACAAGGCATCTTCCCTGTTTCCTATGTAGAAGTCATCAAAAAGAATACATCAAAAAGTGTTGATGATTATCCTGATCCTCCAATCCCCCAAAGCTATTCTAGTGACAGAATACACAACTTAAGTTCAACTAAGGTAAGGATTTTTTTCTTTGCTGTCACCCCTAGAGTGGGTTTTTTTGTAATTTTTTTTTAACACAATAGATAACTTAGGCATTAAACATACTACATTTTCTTTCCTTCATAGGTAGAATTGCGTTACTGTCTCGTTAATAAAGTATTTTAATAGCCAAGTGTGTGTCTTACATTCTGCCAGGATTTATGGTCTTTTCTTCATTAGCTGTAATGTTACTGAGAGTAGGGCTAGGCAAAATTTAAGCAGAAAAATCAAGTCAATGGAAAAAAATGTATTTGGGAATCTTAGCAAGAATTTGAGCATTAAGTATATATCTAGTAGACTTTTCATAGTGCAGTGTGAAGACATTCCCATAACACAGCTGTACTAAAAGCCTACGGTCACATAAGCATGCAGGACACAGCATGCCAGGACTAGTTCTGTGCCTTTCAAAGTAAAGAAAAATAGTGATTCTGTACTAAAACCTTCCTCCTTTTGTCATTTACAGTCTACAAGGAGGCTGTTGTTACATTCTTTGGGGCGGTACAATAGTACCACCTAAATTGTTTCATTGAGGAGTGAGGTGATTGTCATCACATCGTTAATGAACTTTAAAAGTTTTAGTTTTTCACACCAAATGTGTGCCATAGGTTCTGAATTGTTTTCCTTCTTAGTCTAGATAACTACCACAGATCATACTACAGGATGTTGCAGAGAGATTCCTGTGTTACTGTTTATCATTCACTTGTGAGATTTCAGAGTCATCTGTGCAGGGAACATAACATCTTTGGCAGTGACAGAAACTAAGACAGTTTCTGCATACGAACTGTGATTAGCATTAACATAGTATTGATAATTTTGAAAACTCGAGATGGAAGATTTTCTAAATCTTCTTTGCCTTTGTTCTTTATCTCTTCAGCATTGGGCAGTGTGTAATTATAAACTTCTTATCCTGCTATTAATTTCTCTTTCAGTTGGTTTTGTCCCCTTTTCTACAGTATTTGAATACTGGTGCTCATTTACATGCATCAACTTTGAAATAAGTTCCACACTTATTTACAACTTCAGGGTTGTAAAAAGCTACCCAAAATGTCATTTATAGGCAACAGTGGCCTCTGATCATACTGCTTATGACTAAACAATATTAGCTGGTTTTGGACAGTTGCTAGAACAGGTCTTGTCTGGTTTTCCAGAACATCTCACAACAGAGAACTAGATTCCCTCTCTTCTGTTCCAACAAAGCCGTTGAAGTAGCATAAAATTCTGTAGCTGCCAACAGAGGTATTCATAAGCTTGGACCCCATATAGGAGGGCAAATCAAGAGTAGGAGGCAGCTTAGGTGTTTCATATTCCAGAGATGTCTCTCTGTTCAGAGGTGCTTCTCCACATTTTATATGGAGCAGGCTTGTCTCTAAGGTGTCCTGCAGCTAAAGCTGGTGTTTGTGTAACCTGCATTACCCATGTTGAGCACAGGTGATGCTTCAGAGCATTTATATCCATAATACAAAACCATGCTGCCAGTATTATTTAAATTAGTTATTACTAAGCTAGTTCTGTAGGGAACTACATTGGAAGAAGCCTTCCTTGTAACATGCCATCACTGGGTTCTAGCGTAAGTTTAAAAAAAACCTCCAAACTTCTACTGAGACTCTTAGACAGACATCTTGTTTCTGAATTAAACTGTATTCAGAAATGGCAGTACCATGTAAGAAGACATGTTGTTCCCAACTACCTAGAAGAACTTCAGCAGTCCTGAAGGTCTTCTGGAGTTCAGCAGACTTACTAATACCACTTTTCCTATTCCTTTGGAGTTTTTTACCACATATCACTAGATTACTGGAGCAATAGTACTAAAGTTCTCTGGCCTAATGGCCATAAAATAAATAAGCAATAAAAGTCAGGAGCAAGTTTTGCTGTCCATAACTTTGCCTAGTCCATCTGTATCTTTAGACCTAGTGCAGCTTGTAGCCATGGGAAACTAAAAAATGGCAATGTCTCTTCTGCATTATTATTGACCTTAACACCATACGTTAGAGGTTTGAGAGGAAAGATGAGGACAAGAGACTGAGTATTGCTTGTAACAGCCTAGCTCTGTTTTAGCAGCCTGTACTGTTTACTTTGTTACAGAAGACTCTGTAACAAAGGTTGTCTAACTATAAAATAAAGCTATTTGCCTCAAGAAAACTCAAGCAGAAGGTAAGTAAATTAACCTTCCTATTCTGTGACATTAATTTAGACTTTTGAAATAGCACATTAATACTTAAGTCTGTAGTAGTCCAGATAACTTAGAGATTACATCTAATTGTTCTGGATAGTTGTAACAATGAGATCAAAATATTTTTCACTCAGTTTTAATTTTGAGGGTTAACAGTAACAAAAATGCATTTTCAGTATTTACTGAAGCAATGGATATCTACTGATGCTGTGTACGTATGACTCACCAGTCTCTCATTCTTAGAAAAGGACGTTTCTTTACCAGAAGGATGCTTCAATCAATATTGTGTAATGATACTCAAAATATGCTGCTGCATACTGTGCTGTCACTATTTTAAAAGCATTGTTGACTGCCTACATTCAATTTGAATTGGATGTGTCTTTCACAAATGTTGATGTCATTTTTGAATTTATAGGGTTACTTTTGAAAAAAAAAAAAAAGCATTCTGTAGCTGTTCATGGCTTAATAAAAGTATGCAATGTATTAAAGATGTTTCTTAAACATTTACCCAGAAGTACTAAGAAAAAGTAGAAGTATTAAATTTGAATAATTGGAAATAGCCTCAGTTTTTATACTTTAAAAGAAATACTTAATGACACCTGAAATGTACTTCTGCAAGTGCTATTCTCAAAATAATAGTAATGGTTCGGGAAAAATTTTGTTATTATTAATTGTATGATTTAATAACCTGTGACAGGCTCACTAACAGAGCACCATAAATAACTTTAGCAGATCAAATGCAAGTTGCCTTCATGAATGTAATGATTCAGTTCTGTCTTAATGCCTGACATTTATGCCTCAAGCCAGAACCTGATACAGTTTCATGTTTCAAATGTCTTTCCTGCTGTTCTGATTCATGTAGTAGTGATTTCAGACACCCTTGCTCACTGAAATTGTACCCTGTGATACAGATGATCACACAGACATTTTTCTTTTTCAGTTTACGCATATCCTAATTCTCTGTCATGCTTATTTATTTGAATTCCCATGTTGTTCTTATTTTTGAAGTTGCCTTCCCAAGCACTGTCCCCACTTTCCAGACAACTTTCCTCCTCTTGGTCACACATTGATCAAAAGATTCTCCAGGCTGCCACTAGTGACTTATTTTCAAGGACTGTCGGTGTTTCACCTTCAAGCACATGCAATTTAACTTCTCCATCAGTTCCAGACAGTTTTCTTTGTGACTTAGAAGAACTCAATTCTTTGGCATTATCAACCTCTCAAGCTGTAGCAATATCCTCCTGTAATAGTATTCACCAAGTTAAGGATGATCATGTTATTTCAAATACAGAAGTGTCTCTCAGCTCTTCTACAGCTCTTCCTCTGTCCTTTCTTGTATCTACCTCTGTATCATCTTCAGCCAGTTCATCTCATGACATAGCATATAAGCATGTCAGCAACAATACCAAATCAGAAAAAGATAAAGACTTGAGAGATATAATTGACCCTTCAGTTTTTGAAGTACCTAGAGACTTGTTAGATACTACAAGAGAAGGTGAACGTGTTGGCGCTATCCATAACATCCCTTCACCATATGAAGGTGGTTCCATGTCCAGAGTGCTAGCTACAACTGCTGAAAACAAAGAGGAAATCTTTACTGCAGATCTGTCACTTAATATAGGGGATCAGTCAAAGCCTCAAGAATCAGATTTCCATGAAGAAGAAGACACAGCAGAAGAACTGACAAGACTCTATATAGAGGAGGATCTGGTACATGACAGTTTAGAATTCCCAGTAGCAAGTGGAGGAGGCTCTGTGGATTGTTATGAAGGATACAATTCACCAAATATTGATAAGGTATTTTAATTTCTGAAATACCTGGGTTCTCTATTCATATAACTTAGTATAAATATTCTCTGCCTTTTCTTATATTTACATGTTTGTATCGTGCACAGGCACAGCTTTATGCAATTGCATTCAATAAAATTTGAGCTCTGAGCAACCTGGTCTAGTGAAAGGTGTCCCAGCCCATGGCAGGAGGTTGGAACTACACACTAAGGTCCCTTTGAACCCAAACCATTCTATGATTCTACGATTAAAAATTGTCAGTGTTAAGGGATAGTCCCTTCTCAGAAGCAAGCATATGCACTGCTGTAAATTCTGTAGTGCATCAGTTGTGCTGGTCCTTCTGTCCTTGTTGGTTGCCATTGAGCTTCTGATGTAAAAAGCCAGTGAACGATTTTCCTCACTGTCTCATTATGTGCTGCCCCTTTTGAGCCAGAAGGCCCCAGTTCTCCAGAGGGAGGGACATGCCTCCTCCAGAGGCCCTGTGGTTTGTGCTTCCCATGTGTCACTTCATCAGCTGATATATTTATAGCAGACTCTGTTACGAGAATGTGACTAATAATAACAGATCAGATTCTGTTTGGCAGTTAGACAAATGCTTCCTCCTGAAACCCTCCCCAGTTCCTCTTTGGGACAGCACATCCCTGAACTATCCCAAATGTGTGCTGGCCATTAAATGCCACAATACCACTATTTGTGTGGTTTCTAGGCAAAGTTTTAGAACAGACTTTTTTTCTGTCCACCACTTCAACAGACTGTTCAGGCAGAATCTTTGGCTGTCAACATGCAAATCAGATGCTTAGGGCAGTATGTTTTTGGCCAAGTGTAAAACTAGTTAACTAGAAAGATTTTTAAGGCTACCTCTACCCTTATTTAACCTGAAAAACACAGGAGAAAAACGTAAGAATAGAGGTGAAATCCATGGCCACAAATGGCAACATTTCTGTGATTTCTGAGAAAAGAAATCTCTTCCGGAAATGCAGACTGACTAATAATAAAATTAGCATGACATTAGTGATTGTTCAGATTAGTTACATGTCTCCTTATTGAGCATTTGACATCCTTCACAGCTGGTTTTATAGCACAACTTCTCATTTTTCTTGAACGTTTAAGCCAGCTCTGCTTTTTGTGGGAACATCAGAAGACTCTGATCCTCCTTTCCACCTTTCTTCTAATCTTCCACTTCACTCTGCCAAGGCACCTACTTTCCACTCGGTTCCTACAACATACCAGTCTATTGCTTCCCTCCCACCTCCCCTCCTCTCTAAACCATTACATCAGCAAGAGAAAGACTCACCACAGTTAAAGGTAACTGCACCTCTTGATTATGGGTTGTTGCAAATCTTCATGTATGTTAAATAACTGCAAGGCTAACACTGAGTTTGATCTTTTCAGATGTACTGTTTTGTTTACTAATATAAATAACATTAACATGTGTAGTATTAAAATAGGCCTTCTTCAAATGAAACAAGGTAAAACTCTGCCCATTATGACACAATGAAATGGCTTAAGGAGATACCAGTGACAGGGAAGCAGAAAGCTTCCACTCAATTTCCAGTCCATATGAGGACAACAGAGTAACTCATTTAATTGCACAGAAACTAGTAACTCATTTTGCATTTAGTAACTCAATTGCACAGAAACAGAGTAACTCATTTAATTGCACAGAAACTAGGTAACATTTGTGTTTTCAATTTCAATCCAATGCCTGGAAGAACAGTTATAAGTTTCACAGTAAAGCATCACTGCAGAGTCATGTTCTAAATACCAATTCTGTTAGTCAAGGACTGGACAAAGATTATTCCTTCTTCAGGATTACAGTTTGTGTCAGCATAGCAGCTCTGGCAGAAAAATGAAAACTGAAGAGTTGCTCTAGGTAGACAAAGTTAATTTCCAGTGCTGACTTCCAGGGAGTTCATTTGCTCATGAAAAGGAGAAGTCATGCAAAAAGAAACTATCCATAGATCATTACATCTATGCCAGAAATCCTGCTTTGCTTTGTTTTGTTTTTCTCTATCCTGTCTTACAACGTGCATTCACAGAAAACACAGATGTAATGAAGGAAATCTTAAGATCCGCCAGACCTGTTGGGTTTTTTCCTGAAGTAGGGAGGAGACATGAGGCTTCTTTCCCGGGCATGAATCTCTCATGGGCTTAGGTACATTCCACCTCAAAGAAAGAGTAAAACAGAGTACTGCACTTGTTTTTGCAACTTTTAATAATTTATCAGTTGGTGCAGTGCTTTTGATGCTTTTGCTTAGCCTAACCAGCAAAATTCAGAAAATTCCTCATCTACACTGAAATTCTTTTTAGTTGACCCTCATATTCTTTCCCCTTGTTTGAGCATTTCGAGGTACGTTTTTTAGGACAAAGAAATGTTACTTTGCACCATATTGGTGGGAGGATGTCCTCTAAAAGAAGAATTCTGAAGACATGTCCCAAGGAGAAATGCTGACATTTTTCTGCCTCCTTGGACTCTCTTGATATCCTTTTTTTTGTTGTTGTTGTTGCTGGTATTGTTAATTCACCCCTCTCCTAAGAGGAGACTGTTTTACTATCTTGTCACATTCTACTGACAAACAGTCACAAATACCAGAGAAAAGGTTTTCAATATCATTACTCCACTCCCTCCATATTCCCCCCAGCTCACCCCTGCCCCGAGAGTTCACATTTGCTGGACACACACCCCTTAAGAACTGAATTCTGACAAATATTTTTCTGATTTGTAGTGATGCTAGCAAAACGAGGATATTTTCTTGAAGTACTTTCCACCAAGTATTTACTTGCTCTCTCAACTGAGCTATTTCATGGGTACAGATGGAATAACTGCTACATGTAAGAGCATGTGCCAGAGCAGGAAAACTTGGAAAAAAGATACAGTGGCAACAATGGAAATACTGTATACTAATAGTACCTATTTCTACCTGTAACTCATTGCTTTCTGTTATCAAGAAAAGCATGTTGGGTTTGCATGTACGAATGAAGCAACAAAAATCTCGTGATGCTTCATTCTTGAACTCACACTTGACACAGTTTTTGTGGTTCTTCTAGGCTAATTTAAAGAGAGAGATATTTGTTATGGGTAAACCTCCTCGTAGCCCAGTGATGACTAAGAGATCCTGCAGCTCACCTGTGAGAGGTCACAGCTATTCACACAGGGTATGGTACTGGATGCCCAGTGTGCAATAACAGCATTTCCATGGACAAGGAGCTCAGTGTCTAGTCCTTCAGTATTTTGCTTTTGCCCAAGTGTCTCAATACTTTCAGTATGCTCTGTTTTCTTCCTGTTGTGCTTCTGTGCTATGTCTGAGTAAAGGCAACAGGTCTGCGTGTGCCAAAACTCATTATATAAATCCATTAGTGTATTCTATCTCTGCAGTAGTGCGTGGTATTTCCAGTGCTACAAGATGAAGAGATCAAAGCTCTTTATGTTTAGCCTGGTTTTATTAAAATTACTCCTCTCTTTCAAAGCATTTCTAGTTTATTAAATTACAGCTTCCAAGAGTCAAAAATTTATACTCATTGCATGTATACAGGCTCTTGCATGTATATGGACTGAATTCTTGGGTTTGAATCCATATCCTTATTTTTCAAAATGTTTTTTTGCTGTGGTATGATGTTCACTCAATACTGTTCTCTTTATCCAAGCTGTCACTCCAGCTTTTTATACTCTTTAGCCTATCCCTTCCTATCTATAACATAACTACCTAGCTAGAAAGTCAGGTTGTTTAGAGTTTGCATGGACTTTGCTCAGAAGGTGATCTGCATTATGGAAAAAAAAGACCCCACACAACCTAAACTATGTGAGAATGAGAATTTATGGGTTATATTTTACTTTCATTTTAGAACTGAATTATTCTTTGCATTGGTTTCTTAACATATGGCTCTTAAAGGAGTTAATGGGATGAACTATTTTCCACACTGTTCCTGCTGATTTTAGGTGATCATCTTTCTGGTGGCTCCCTTTTTAAAATTTGAATTTTACTTTAAGATATGCAGGTTTGTGTAACTTCCAAAGTCTTGGCTTTTTGGCAAGCCTGTGTTTACTACCAGGTATGAAAGGACAGTGTTTTCCTCATCAGTGAAGAAAGACAGTTCAGTCATAGATAGGAAGGACAGGATTCTTGTAGTAGTGGACCAACACCATGTCACTGGAATTCCAGCTAAGAGTGAGATCCATAAAAAGGTATTAAGCCCTATATTAATTTAGCATGTTCCTCCAGATTAATGACATGTAACCAGTATGTTAAGAGACGTGTACTGGTGAATGTGTAGTGTATTTGTTACTTTAATTCCAAAACTAGAAGAGCACAAATCATGCACCTAATTTGCATGCTCAGGACTGTACAGAACTATTATATGCAAGTGCATATTAATCGTGCATGAAAATCAGGGATACAACTGGGACCGCTGACTTGATTGCACATTTAATGTTTTTGGGATTAGATCCTGCAGTATTTCCCAGTAAACAGGATATTCTAGTAACCTAGAGTAGTTGAAAGTAGAGGAGTAGTTGAGAACTAGAAACAGTCTTTGCAACAATCCCCTATCTAGCTATTGTCACTGTATGTGGGAATGAGAGCTTAGGGAAAGAAAACAGGAGAAAGCTTCTGGATGTCAGCTGGGGTATTATTGTGGAATGCATTCAAATAGAGAGTGAGCTCCAAGGTCCCCCTCTTCACAAATACCACCATTTACTTCACCCTATTTTCACAAGACTGTAATTTTGTCAAAGTTTTCTCTGTGGCAATAACATACAGTTGAAAATCTTCTGTCACCTTGATTTTTATTATCTCTTTCTAAAGTAGTTAATTAGCAATAAAACATTTTATGAAGCATATGCAGAAAAAGAAGATAATACTGACTTACCCAGTTTCTTCCTGGCTTGGTATTATGTTCAAAACATTATATCATTTGTAGCATTCTTTAGGATGTTGACTTTCATTTTAGGAAAAATCCTTAACCTCATTTGAGTTCTTCTGCATCTCTGACTATCTGTGGCAGTCAGCTCAGTTACAAACCTGATGAAAGATTAGCAGAAAATAAGGTCAGATTCCAGTCTAAATACAAAGCATTCTGCCCAATGGACTATTTTCTTCTTGCTTGACAAGCCAGCCACTGAAGGAGGTTTACTAAGAACTGTTTAATTTACAATCTTTACTCTTGGATTATTTGGTAAAAATTACGCAACTTTTTGTACACTGGCAGAGGAGAGTTAAATAAGAGAGAGAAGACAGTAAAGAGCTTTAAAAATTCTTTTCTTTTACTTTGAAAACCTCTTTCCCACTTAGCATTCAATAATACAAATTATAAATCTGTAATCCTCCTGCCTGCATCTTTAGGAACCTTTTAAAAGTTACACTCTAAAGACTGTACAGATAAAGTGCAGACTTCACAATATTTTCTGCACGTACACATACAAACTGATGAAAAGAAATTTAACTTCATTAATTTCATTTGGAGGGAAAAGGGAGAAAAACAAACAAAAACCCCCAAACTACATAGAGTGTTCTTTTCAATTTTTGTTATCAGACTCTGGGTTGTTTACTGCTGCCTTCTCTCACTGAAGACTCCATCGTCTTCAACAGTGAACTGAAATAGTCAAACCAAGAGAGAATCATGGGGCAGTAAGACAAATTCCATGGCTTAAAAATCAGGTTACAGTTTGCTCAATTCATGAAAGAAAGTGCTATGAGCAGTATTTGATATCCACACTTCTAAAACAGATATGGTTCCCAGACTTGTCTCTACATCATGACCATAAGGCATTCTCAGTCATCAGCAAATATGATCCCTGCTCACATCAAGGGCTTTCCCAAGCAGCTGCTCCTGCACTCTTTCTGGCCCCAGCCAGATTCTAATCAGTCTAAGTGAATGACTTTCTAAGCAAGACATGGTTTCTGTAGGACGTTAATATTTTTCATTTCCATTGCATTGAGATTTATTGAATATTAGTGGTGGGTAATGCTCCATTAAGAAGGAACATCGTTCCTTTCATAAAGCTTTGCACTGGAAATACAAACTACTTTTTCTGCTGAAGTAAAAGTGTTAATTGTTATTTTCAAACAATTAAATGTATTCTTTCAAAAATTCCTTCTGTTCTTTGACTCCCAACAGCCTGCATGGCTTAAGATGAAACAGAAGTAATTAAAGCATAGCATGTTATGCCTGCCAAGTTAGTACTCCGTGTGTGTCTAATGTAAATTGGTATGGTTTTTGTCTATAAATATTCTGGATTCTGCCATTAAGTATGGGAGATTTTTTCTCTGCTTATCTAAAAATATACTTCACGCAAAGAATGTATGATGTTCAGCCGTTGCAACTGATTTTTCTAATGTTATTTCTGTTTCACAGTGAAGAGGCTGATGGGTTGTATACCAGCTTTATACTGTACTATGAATAGAATGGACTGATAAAGTTCACAGTTTGCTTAGTTTTTATTATGACCTCAGAAAATCAGATCTTTAAACCTGCCAAGATTCAGTGATGTCTCTTTGTCGTGTCTCTTAAGAATTTATTGGAGGGGGGACAGAATGGGCCGTTGTTTTACACAAGGTAGAATATGAACTCTTGAGCAACTGTGTGTCACACCCCTATCCAACTATTTGGACCTTGAACTGCAAATCTTTATTACATTTCAAATCATTTCATTTCAGCCACAGCGCCCTGTGCTTTCTCATGAAAACATACACAGTGGGGGGGAACCGTAAGTATACTTACTGTCTATTAAAGCAAAATCTAACATTTAAGCAGTAGCCAGCACATTGTCAGGTAGTTTGTTAACTTGCCAAGTACAGTTATGAAGAGATTTCGGAGATTATTTACAGAAAAATGCATGATGTAGGAAGATATCCAAGAAGGTCACAGAGGGCAAAGCCTTAGTTGTTTAATTTATACCAAACGCAGACAGATGTGACAACTTACAGTTCCCCATTGTCTATACTTAAAAGGAGTAATAATTTTGTAAAAGCAAAATTTGACTCTTCTTTATTTTCTCCATTTTTACATCTCAGCAGAATGACAGTTAAAGATTTAACATTGATTCAACTCATCTGCTTTACTGAGTTGAGGTAAATTATTCAGGAACAGTTCTGGATGTGAATAGAGAAATAAAATAACTTGATAATGTTGATCACAGGAACAAAGGCTCACACTTTTTGGTGTGATTTACAAGTTCAATTCAAATATGAGATACAGGAAAGCACTTCTGAAAACTGGAGAAGAACCTAGATCTCAAGTCTTATTTTCACAAACAGTTTAAATGCTTGGAATATTTCAGTGCTGACTGTTAAAATGCAAGTTCAGTGCAAGAGTGTTTCAAGATATTTTTTTTCCCCTTGAGTCTTGCATTTGAGTCCTGCTTCAACGATCATTGAAACCAGTAGCCATTCCTCCTCTAGCATCAGAGCACTTCAGCATATGCTCAGTTAGATAACTTCTCATAAATGTATCTAAGGCTTAATGTTTAAAAATATTTTAAAGTTTACCCGTTAGTCACTTGAAGAGAAAAAAGAGTGGCAAAAAGTTATCAAACAGCTATACCACAGATTATATATAATTAAAATGGAATGTTTTAGTTTTAATCTCACTGAAACTACAAGCTCCTGTTGGTACCTGTACTGAAGCACCTAACTTGATTTTGTAAGCAATAATTATCTATTTCATTTTGTTTGATATTGTTTAAGTAGTTCATGACTAAATTTATTTATTCCTAAAATTAAAAATAGAAATATATTTAAATTGCCAGCCAACCATTCTTTGCTTTGAATATGTATTCTGTCAGTGTTGTTAATGATAGTAGAGTTTTCATACTTAAGAAAGTCTTAGATTAGCACAGAGAGAACGAAATTACTACGGTGGAGTTATTAAAATAGATTATCTGGAAATTACTAAGATTCAATTTCAAAAGTAGAAAGAGTGCTAATTGGGACATCCTTGTTACTGTACTTGAGTAACTAATTGTCGTGAATCCTGTACATGAAACATTACATCTGCAACTCCTGTCCCCTTGGAAGCTGCATTTAATAATTTTTTTGGAATATCACCATAGCTCTGCTTTCCTGGAATGATGATAAGCATAACAGAAAATGTTATTGCCAGTTAGTTTTTTTACACAGGTTGTTGTTACTCCTGCAACCCAAGTTACCAGAGGTAATTGCTTAAACAACCAGTTTTGTTCCATTTTGTTAATGTGATTAAAATATAAAAATAGAACTTTTCAGACTCGGGAAGATAACTGCCAGTCACGAGAAATTAAGTTAAAATTTTTATTTTCTTGAAACAGTATCTTCATTTTTTTTTCTCCAAACCAGCAATGTGAAAAATAAGTGTAGTTTAGTCAAGAAGGCCATCATTAAACTAAACCTAGCACCACTCTGTATGTAGGATTTTCAAGCTGGACTTTCAGGAGCAGGAATTTTTTAATAAGTTAAACATCTCATTTAAGGCATGAAAACTGCTGGAATGATACAGAGATAATTGAAATACTCAGTACCAACACATCAACTGGCAAGCTATTTTGTTTTTACTGGGGGAAGTATAATGGCATTAAGGTTTAAAATTCAGTGAACTGTTGTTAAGAGGGAAGGAATGGATATGATTATGTTTTGCTGCGGTATTTTGAAATTAAAACTGTTTACTTTGTACAGTTTCTGCAGTTGTACCCTGCTTCTTTATATGCAGTCAATGTGGTGCACAGTTGCTTCCACAAAAAAAAAGGCAGATTCTGACTCTGCAGGACTCACGGGCTTGTGCAGCAATCTTCCTGTGGGCTGTCAGCCCAAGTGCCTTCAGTTCCCCCTAGTGAGAGTTTATTGCCATTCTTTCAATTCAAAAAACCTTAGTTTAAGCCTGTCAAGGAATCTCATACCTCTTTCCATTTATCCACCTAACATCTGCAATCTGCAGCTCCTGGCCAGGGGTGGAGACACAGGTCAGTGTCTGAATACTGTTTGAGTTTCCATGCATTTGTCCCCTGATTTGATTCAAACCTCTTTAACCAGGGAACAGGTTACCCCTGTATGTTTCCAAATAGCAATTATGCTCCAGAGAGGAGGGCACCTCTTTTATATCAGAGCAAAGGCTTGCCACATGACTTAAAGCTGAGGAGCCCAGGGAGGTCCCTCAGTTACAGTGACAATGTGTGTGAGCTGCTGTCCTGGGCACCCTCCTCCACAGACACCTCACTTGTGCTGGTGGTCCTTGCTTTGGAGAGCTTAAGGTCAGAGCCACAGTTCTAGATGCTGATCATGGAGGGTTACAGTGCTAATGCATCTACAGACTCCCCCGTAAAAGTCCTGTTTTCAAAGCCACTGTTTGAGGAGCAAATCCAGTCTTTAGTGTCAGATCTTTCCAATGAAGTTTTTTTTTTAATTTACTGTAAGTTCTTAACTCTCAAGTCCACCAGGCAAAATAAATACTTTTCCCCTCTATTTGCAAGTGTTACTTGTTAGTTCATGTTTAAGCCAGCTCCTTTACTTCAGCAAAGGTGCAAGGAACTCTTACTTCTTTTTAAAACACACCATTTGTCCTATTTAAGGTTTCAGGCTCTATATAACTATACTCCTAGGAACGAAGATGAATTGGAGCTCAGAGAGGGAGATGTCATTGATGTGATGGAAAAATGTGATGATGGATGGTTTGTGGGTATGTTTTAATTTGGTTGCTTTTTTCTTTTTTTTTTTTTTCCCCCCTAACCTTTGTTACCCTCTTTGTTTAGTGTCTTTTAAACTACTTAATTTTTGGTATTCATTGTAATAAACCTGAACCTGGCTTTATCAGGAGAAATCCTACCAACCAAAGTCCACTGAAATTAGTGAATGATTTTGCCCTTTCATCTTGTGAAATTGATGAACACGAATTGGCACGTCTGCAGTTTGTTGTACAGCATTGTTGTCATTTGTGATACAAAATGGCCTGTGTATTACTGTTCTCTTCATAAAGACCAGGTAACTTAAATCTTACTCACATGAATACATCTACAGAATTGACTACTTGTGAGAACCAAGCATTAATGAACAAACAGAGATTTCATAACCAGGCCTAGATAAAGTAGCTTAATCATTTCATAAACCCTCATGCATGTGTAGCTAACTTAATCATCTGACTAGTTCTTAGCAGTTAAGAAAATTCAAATGATTTAGACTTGGAATTAAATTATTTCTGTGTACCAAGAATTTTAGAACGGCGCTTAATCAAGACCTAACAATTTAATCAAATATGCCGCTTCATTTGCTTTTCACTCTCTCCATTTATACTTTGTTAAAACTCTCAACTCATAAATGAAATTAAAAGTAATTTTTGAAGTTATATTATAAGGAACTGTAGATATTTCTGTTTGTGCAATATTAAACATAAAAATTTTAAGGCCATGCTTACATAGTGATTTTCTGTTGTTATTCCCATCTTTCATTTATTGCTTCTAATTTCAGGAACCTCAAGAAGAACCAAATTGTTTGGTACTTTCCCTGGAAACTATGTCAAGAGGCTGTGAAATTTTTTTTTCTACTTATTTATGCTGCATCTCTGCAACACATCTGCATAAAGCTGCTAGAAAACATGCTACGCTGGCCTTCTGTTTTCTTGCTTGCAGTCTCAAATAGAGGCCATCTAGTTCATCCTCATCCCATCCCACCCGCCAAACCGTTCCAGCAGTATTACAGCAACGACCACAGTGAGAATAACTAAGCTTTTCTGAGACAAGAGGAATCATTTCAGCATTTAAACACTCCCTGCTTTAAAGTCTTTTCATGTGAAACACAGTAGGAGAAGCCTGATGACAGGTACACAGAGGAATTGCCATGGGGGGGGTGGGGGGAAGGGGGAGAAACTACGCTTGGTTTGAACATTTGTGGTACTACCGTGAAGTCTGGTGGGATTTTTTCAGCATGCATGTAATACAGGGGAAAGTTGCTGTTTACTATTTTTTAAAAAAAATTGTTTTGAGTTTCCACATTCTTACTAGCTTGGCAGCATTTTTTGCTTCCACTTGCTGTATCACGGGTTTGCCTATTGTACTGGTTTACAATGTATGACAAACTATAATATAGATTTTTTTTGCCTGCACTTGTATGCTGTAACATGTGCACAGTGATTGTAAAATCTCAAGCAAGCATAGTGAAAAATGGAAGAACTGCAAGTGTTCTGAACGGGTGCAATGGTAGTGGCAAAATCTTTTTTCTTCTTTCCCCCTAACAAACCTGTAGTGTTTTCTGTTAAAAGGTGAGAAGTGAACAAGGCATAAAGACTTGGGAAAGAGGATTTAAGGAAGAGACAGACAATGGTATAAGCGTAGGCAATAATAACCTGCTACTGATGTCTGATACTAAATGGTTGTAATCCAAATGTTGTGATAGTAAGCAACATGAAATGTAAGAGGTTAGTGTTTTATACATATCAGGTATTTTAAGAAGCAGGAAGTAAACAGTGTTAGTGCAATGGGTTGTTGGTTTTTGTTTTTTTTTTTTTCTAACATAGCCACCTGAAAAATATTCACAAGTATCATGTACTGATTTACTTCACTATATATCTATATGTATATTAATGAAACCCAAGTTACACACTCTTTTTAGGAATTTAGACAGAAAAAAAAGTCACAAGTATTAAAACTGATACATTTTAGAAGTGTTTCATTTTCTTTTTTTTTTTTTTTTCCTGAATGAAACAAGTATTTGAAAACATACATTTTCCATAAGCAAAGGTAAGCATAAAATTAGCAAATAAAATTAAGGCACAGGATGATAATGACTATGGCTTTATAAAAAGAAAAACTCAGATTTGGTTTCTTCAGCACCTTATAGATGGCAAAAGCTTCTGCTGCATTTCTCATGGGTAAAGGATCGAAATTATCAAAATGTATGTAGTCTCTGTAGCATTTTGTACATATGTTTGCTTTTTTTGTACAGAGCCATTTGGTTGTTGATTTTTAAAAAAATGAGTTCCTTATTTGATCTTTGCCCTCTTTTACATACAGAACATTTCAATGCATTTTTCTTTTCTTGCTCTGTTTACCATAAGCACATCTGGATAGTGCAATTCTGTAAGATAGCATTTTATGCAAAATTTTATTAATTAAAATATGGTTTACCAGCCAAATCTAAATGTACATATGTCTTTATTACTGAGAAATGTCATTAAGACAAAGGTAAAGAAACATCTTTGTGCAGCATACCTTTATTATTGCAGATTTCATGGCAAAAGCTTTATATTCAAAGGCTTTCGATTTTAAACTAGATCTGCATGCAGCTTTGCTGTGAGATTAATACCTATCTTTGATGCCATTTATGATTGAAGACTTAAATATCTGTTGCCTGTGATATTTAAAAAGTACTGTTTCTACTCTGTATCTGATTTTAGAAAAATGCAGGTTTTTCATACCTGACTTTCAGGTAACTGACTTTGAATTCCTACAAGCAAAAGGTCTCTGTGTTTTGGTTTTTTTTTTTTTTCTCTTGAATAGACTTCTAATAAATTTTGCTTGGAGTACACAACTGTTTCCCCTATCATTTCTCAAAATATATGTAACATATTACTTACGTATTGCAAAGTGCTTAACTCTTCAAGCTTGTATGCAAATAGTTTCGCCTTCTTTTCACCCCACCATCAAGCATACACCAGTTATATATATGGGCAACTACCACTGGCCTTGAGGCTCTCAGTTGGTCCACTTCTGTGTCATTATCCCAAGGCAACTTCAGTGCTACAGCATGGTTATGGATTTTCTGTGTGGAGTGTGCTAATTTGAGATAATTCGCCAGAACGACCCTTCACTCCAGAAGCACAAAGGTAAAATACACAATGGTAACCCATTATGTTAAACGCATTATGCCTGGTGAAAGTTCCCACATCCTAATCCTTCAACAAAAGCAAAACAAGAACTCCCACGTCAAGTGACAGCAGAGGAACAAGTTTTAAGGAAAACTCTGATTTTGGGCGAACATCTTACGCTTGGAATGGCTTTCTGTCAAGGAACAATTGTCAAAAAAAACCCTCAACAAGAAGCAAAATATGCAAGCAGCAGCTTCTAGGGATTGGAGAAGGGTGGCGGAGGAGGGGCAGGAAGGGTGGTGTGGGGTTTTTGTTGTGTTTTTTTTTTCACTGACTGGTAACACAGTTATATTTAGGAAGAGACCAGAATCAATCAATTAAAACTCTCAGATATTCACAGACTTTTTTTTTTTTTTAATTAGATATCAATTTGCTTTTCTCTTGTCAGCCTATGTAGCCTGCATCTTAATTTCTGTTGAGTTGTGTGGGTTTTTTTAATGCTATGACTTAGCAGCTGTGCTAGAGGACTAAGAAAAGTCAGTGCCACTCCAATAAAATCAAGTCTGTTGCAGAGCTGTGCTACATTACAGATGAATAGGTAACATAACCACAGCATCCCTAAAAACCAGTTGATCTCAGTGCCTGCCCTGCAGCGAGCTGTGTGTTTGCTGTTGCGTTAAGGCTTCTTAAAGCAAGAAAGCCCGTAACACACCAGGAAGCCAGGGAGACTAATGCATGAGCAGTTCAGGGTAGTGATCTATGTCCCAAACTAAGCAAAGGGTCACCCTAGCAGGTCTAACATTCTGTCACCCACACCAAAGCAAAGCATGCTGTCATTCTGCGATGCCTGGCATTTACTAGTTGCCTTTTAAATGCTGATATACAGAAGCAGGACAGGAACACGAGGTGCTTCCTGTGCATTTGAAAAAGCAGTTCGTGAGCACATGGGAAGCTGGAAACATGAAGTCAGTAGCTCTAGAAGGACCTTAGGTCATTGCTAAGTATAATCTCTTACAGCATTAATAGTTACATGGTGAAATCCTGCCTTTGCTCCAGTCAACAGCAAACTCCTTTGAAGTCAACAGATCCCACAGTAGTGCTAATAGTTTCTATGTTAGCTTGAAACTAAAATTGCACAAGAGAGAAGTCCTGAGCCGACTGAATGTCCAGTTTGGGTTGGTTTTGTTATATTGGAAAGTTAGAGTGCAGGCAGAGAGCAGAAACTACTTCTTTAACTGCTCCCATGACAGAGCAGAGCAGATAGTTCCATTCTCTAGTGTCTAACTGGCAAGTGCTGGTTGGTTGCCCTGTGCACCTTCACCCAGGACTCCCAACTCCTGTTTCATTTGTACCAATGCAAATCCCATATATAATGTATTAAGAATTATGCCTTTAAGTATTTAATTTCTGTTTCCTCAGGGGTCACAAAGGAGCAAAGTTTTGTGGTAACAGACTATTTTACATTTCCAGAAAGTAGAAAGCATTCTCACTAAAAGAGCTTCAATGCCTACAACAACTATCCTACAGCAATTTTTTGAGCCGCCTTTGTATAGTGACGTCACATTTAATTACAGATAAGGAGCACAGAGGGTTCCGCTACAGCAGGATGGCATTACGTCACAAGTGACACAAGGGCGGGGGGGGGGGGGGGAAGTGTTGACTGACAACCAGAAATGCGTTGCTAGGTTTATCCTCAGTACAGACACTCACATCTCAACAATTTATCTTCCCTGCTGCCAACACAAATAACAAACTTGGAAGCCATTATTTCATCACCCACATAAACGAATAGCAAAGTAATCCTCCTACATTTTCCATCCATCAGATAAATCAGTAAACCACTTCAAAAACATCCCAAGAGTAATTATTTATTTCTACCAGAGAAGAATTACCAGAGAGTTACACACAGTGACTCTTTATACTTCCCTCAGAAAAGGAGGGGAGTCACTTTTCTGTCACAAGCCTCTGTCTCCCTCTGCAAGAGGGTCCTGTAGTCACATGCGTCCACTTTAGGTGCTGAGCTCTAGCTCCAAGTGACTGGAACAGTAGTTTGCTATTTAAATATCTTAAAGGATCTGGTCCTTTAAGATTTTTGGCTGTCTTACATTAAAATAAAATGGAGTAATTATATTTCAAGATTTCCTACAAGTGCCACTTAAGAACCAAAGAAATAGACTGCTATATTAAAATAATCAAACCTTCAGTCACTTGCATCGAGATTTTTTTTTTTTTTCTTCAGCACTGAGCTAATCATACAACTGGAACCAGCACTGCAGATGGGGAACACTGAAGAGACTGAACATGTCATTCTAAGTGGGTCATCGCACTGCTTCTGTCGCTGTGATTTGCTAGATAAACCCCAAGCATGCAGTGACCCAACTCATGCTGCCCCGGGTTGATACTTCAAACTGTAATGTGAAACATGTACAAATACCAGCTGGTTTAATACCCACCAGAGGCTTTCCTTACACTACCACAAATTCATCTGTTACAGATAGGGATTTTTTTCACACGTAGCTAGAAGTATTTGAACAGGTGAGAATGAACCCCTCCCTCCTTACACCATAAAAGAAGACAAAATAATGTGCCCAGTATGTCTGGGGTAGTAGAGAGCAATACTTATGCCACGGAAGAGTTCAAGGAACTATTTATAGGTTCACTTAATCTGCTCCTGCAGCCAAGAAGTACAAGACACAAAGCAACACTACACACCATCTGAAGCAGAAAGTATGAAAGCCATATGCCATCAAAACTGCAGGGAATCATTTAGGACACACAGAAAAACTCCCTTCTAGCCACCAATCCACACTTAATGTTCTCAAGCAAGCATACTGCTACAAAGGGGTGCAGAATTTTTGTACCTACCGTTTAAGTCAAAAGGAGTTTTAAAGAAGAGCCAAACTTATGTCAGCATCAGATAATAATTTCTGATCGTCGCAGCTTTAATTACAAAACTGCTGGAGTTTATTACAGAAAACTGACTTTTCAGTTGCACGCACCACTAATAAATTCCATGCACAGCATCCTGAAATTACTGCTTAACTATCCAAACTTCCTTCTGTTTTTTGCAACACACACTTTCTTTGTTTATCTGTTTCATTGCAGGGACACAAACAGTGCAGGCTTTGAGACACAAAGCCTTCAAGACAGAGAGCCTTGTGCTAAGAGATTCTTGATCCTTTAAGGTCTTAACCTTTGCTTTAGTTCAGGGGGAAAAAACCCACTAGATTAAAATAAATTATGTCACTTATACATTCATAGGCATATCCTGTACCTCAGATACAGAAACAACAGATGTTTCAACCACCTCCTTTAAAAAAAAAATACAAAACAAACACCAAAAACAACAAAACAAAAACCACCACCAAATCACCCAAACACCAAAACCAGAGAGGTGGGATGGTTGCTAGAGGAGAAAGAGGGGAGATGTTTGGGATATCAGAGGCAGACAAGACCACAGAGAGCTGTTTCGGACCCTAGAAAAAGGATACCTGGCCTATTTTGTGGAGCCAGTCTTGCCAACCTTCTTCCCTTATCAATCACACGTCCTGTGCTTCCACAAATGATAACTCTCCAGGAAAGTCTTAGAAAGGCAACTATTACAGTCAGACCAGACTAGGAAAAGAGTAAGATAACAGGAGAAGATACAAACATCTATGGCAAGCCTGACAGAAGTCAGGTCATTTCTGAGCCCTCCGAGCTCTATGGGCCTCCTAATGCCCACCCCGAAGGACAACCTATCCTACTTTTCCCTCCTGTTCTACCACCTTCTCTCCCTGTCAGCCCCAGAGGCAAAAGGACTATTGAAGGAAAGGCAGCCAGCCATGGAAGTAGGAAACATTTTAATAGGGAAAAATAGTCTATCAAAACACCTCAGCATATTGATATTATTACTAAAAATCCAGAACTTCCAAAGATAGAAGATGTCTCCTGAGTCAGGCCATAAAATCTATGCTGGCTAACAGCTCCCACACCACACAGGGCTGGAGTTGGTTAGAAGATTCTGACTTTAAACTTTTTTTAAATCCTGACATTCCCTAAATTGAGGAGACTGTAGTAAGATACTTTCAAGCTTTGGGAAGTGCAAAACCAGAAATTACTAAAATGCAATAGACAAGCAAGAAAGGAAAAACAAAACACAGCCTTCAGGGAGAGTTACTTTGCATTTCTGAATGGCTTTTAGTTTTCAGGCTTTTTGGTGTTTGGTTTGTTGGGCGTTTTTTGGCTGGAGAGAGTTGGTAGTAAGGATTATAAGCAAGACAGTTTCCAGGTCTTAATTTCCTGAGAGATTTTGTTAGGAGAATTTACTTACATTTCAAAACACTACCTGTAAATACCATGATTTACCTGTATTCACCTTCTAGTGTGAGGATTACCCTTTGAAAAGCCATGGAGGAATTACACTCAAATTCTGGTCTGGATTTCTACAGTACCAGCAAACTTCAAGAGCAAAAATTCCCAGCTATGGTATGATTTATATTAGCACCCTACATACTGGATTATAGCAATAGGGAATGCATGAATACCAGTTTTAAGACTGGATATGCATATCTGACAGTTGTCACATCTACCATTTCAGATCCAGTAATTACCTGTCAATAAAAGGTGAAGTTTGCCCTAGATAAGCTTCTGCTGGTTGTGTCCCTGCTGCAGTTCATCCTTTCTCATGACACAGCCAGTTTTTGTAAACATTTTCTTAATCCTGTGCACTTACCCCTACATTCACTGAACAAAAGCAAGCAAAAGCTCTAATCAGGACAAAGTGTGAAATACATAATGACTTGCTTCCAGTCAGTATTTTCGTTTGCTGTTAAGAGGCTAATTCATGGACTCGGATAAGCCACCAGTGTCCTTTTAATAAGCAGAAAGAAATCAAAATTTTAATGAGGAAAATACTTACAGTATAAGTTACATTTAAGCCTTATGCCTGAGTAACTACAGTGTGTGCCAGGACCAAGGATCCAGCTTTGTGGCTATCTACATTCTGAAGCTGCTAATCTCTGGCTCAGGGCCCACCTTATACTTAAAACAGAATACAATATTTGTCTTTCAGCTGTTGCTGTTTGTCATTACCCAATAAACACGGCTAACTCTTCCATAGCAACTGCTGTTAAAATGCTAAACCCCAGCCACAAGGTGAAAGAAAAATAGATGTTGAACACGGTATTTTATGTAATGTAAGACAACAATTGTATATTAAAAAAAAAAAAATCTGATACCTGTTTCTAAAAGAAAAGTACTCAGAAGGCTTGGCACTTGGACTACAAGTGACTGTGGCCGGCCTTACATGTGATCTCACATGTGACCTCATCATTTGTTTGTGTATGAAGTCTCATCTCTTGGGAACCACAAAATAGGTCAAGGTATCGATCTAAAAGTTTGACACAAGCTTTGAAGAAACACTTGACTGCTCTGTATTTAGAAAAAAGAATCCATGTATTCTTTCAGGCTTAAGGCAGAATGACCCTTTTTTTGTTTTCCCTTCCTTCTAAGCTTCCCAGATAAAGGTCTTGGGTCTGTAGACTGATACAGAAAAATTGTAAATATTTATTATTAAAGATATCTTTCATACACACAAATGCACACAAGCTCACAAACAGTGTTTGATGGAAAATCCTGTCAACTACAGTGATACAGGATGAACTACCATGGACCATAGTCCAAATCCTTACAGTCTTCTGTTGCCTACATCCCTCCAAAAACCTGCAGCGAGCCCAAGGGAAACACCAGGCACACTCTCAACGGCATTCACACTGTTGGAGTACAGTTGCACATAAGCACTTTGCCCTGCTCTCCTATACCCCAAGAGCCCTATCAAAGAGCTCCGTTTTACAGCCCAGGATAAAGACATGGACTAAAAAGAACTGCTCAGAATGAAAACAGAGTGAATCTTCAGAAGAAGCCCCAGACATGATGAGTAGCTTTGCCTCGCACCTTACTTCCCGCTTCCATAAGGGTACTTTGTGGATAGTTATAGCATTTCCAGATTTTTATTATCTGTTATTTAGAGTATGAGGCATTCTCAATAAGTCAGAAGATAATAATTTAAAAATATAGACAGGAAAAAAAAAATTTAGAATCTTAGAGCAGGAATAAAGTGAAAATCGCAACCATACAGGCATATGCATTTTCTTTTTAACCAAGAAATCACTATTCTTTTCTTGACACTTCAATTCAGATCTTTTTACAGATAAACTTTGATTGACAAAAATAAACTAGAAGAAGGGGGAATATCTGTTTTGAAAATCTTGAGGTTTTCAAAATTCTCTGAAATTTTTGTCACATCAAGTGCTACTGAATAGAATCAGCTCCTTCTGCAGTAGAAGCATAGGTAATCTCAATACATTTATTTTCCTGTAACCTTTTACCTTGGTTAGTTAAGGAGTAGAAAAAGGTTAAATATAACTAACTTAGAAGGCACATACCACAGCATTTTGGGCCAGCTTTAGTCTCTGAATAGTGTGGATACAGTAATTCACATCACATGGATGACACTTGAATAGCAATTACAAAATACATGTCTGAAAAGAAAAAATGCAATGTCTAAGCAAGATGTACACACCAGAAGTTGAGTGGGTCATATCTGAAGCACAGTCAGCCAACAGCTTCTAAGTATCTGGAATTACTGCTATTTTCTGAATTACAACATAACATGCCCCCTTGGAAGCACTGATGTTATCTCCAGCACTTCCACTGCCCATTTCCTTGAGCCTCATCACCTTACTTCCTCCAGAAAAGCTCTCAGATAGCCTCTCCTCTTCTGTGCATTGCTAATACTTGACTTGGATCATGCAATCCAGCACAAGAAAAGATGTATGGTTAGCTACCACTGGCATACTGAAAGCATTCATACATGTATTTTGGCCTACACAGACAAAAGCACACCTTCCATTTTCAGCTCACACACCCAAGAAAAGCATAACAATAGTTCATGCTCTACAGCCTCTGCCCTCCCAAGATGCCTGGGGTGGAGAAACTACCCCAACTGCTGCAAAGCATCTCAGACAAACTACTAAAACCACCAAAATGCATTCCCATCTGCCTCTAACAGGGCCCAAAAGCAAGATAGCAGCATCTGGTTGTCAGTGGTATACGGGGCAATAAGCTGTCAGAACACACATTCATGCCTGTGTTCACAGCCACTACCAGAGAAAAGCTCATTTCATAGAATTGTCACCAGCCATAGGTCATTATCGATAATAATCTAGTGGTAAATGGTTACGTTTTACCTCTAAGATTTAGAAAG
>NW_020955253.1:60856-64596 GCF_003031625.1 Empidonax traillii
CCCATCTGCCTCTAACAGGGCCCAAAAGCAAGATAGCAGCATCTGGTTGTCAGTGGTATACGGGGCAATAAGCTGTCAGAACACACATTCATGCCTGTGTTCACAGCCACTACCAGAGAAAAGCTCATTTCATAGAATTGTCACCAGCCATAGGTCATTATCGATAATAATCTAGTGGTAAATGGTTACCTTTTACCTCTAAGATTTAGAAAGAACAAGTGTCTTGATCCCACCTGATCTATTCACTATTCCTTTAGTAAATATGATAAGCTTTGCTCCTGAGAAGACAAGGTTAAAGTTTTCACGTAGCATTAAAGATTAAATAGCTAAGTGCATAATATCACAGATGAAATCAAGAAATGGGACTTAATTATTGTAGAAATAAAAAATAAGACTTTGCTGGGTGTCTGAGGAAGTATATTTTCATTCTTGTAGGTACATGTCATTACATATCTAATGAAGTATTTTTAGTGTTTGAATGTTGCTGTGTAATATACATCATGAAAGAGATTTTATAAATCAAACTACTTCTGTGCATTATTTTTTCAGGTAATGTTGAATGGCAAGCACATCAGAGAGCTAATATTGTTAAAAAAAAATATGCAAGTGCCAGCATATTAATTTATGAAGCACACTGGACTTACCTGCTGGCACAGAGCCTTGCTAACTTCATTCCAACTCTACTTCTTTGGAATGAGCTTATTTCATTTCCAGTGCCAAAATGGGCTGTAACTTTAAACTAAAAAAAGGCATCAGCTCACCAAATGTGGAGGTGATGTTTGACTGTAGCTATTAAAGGGAGCAGGACCACTGATGAGTGAATGAGCTGAAAAGAAAAACAACTCCTTCCTCAGTCACTCTTAAGATTCTCCATCAGAACTTCTACAGGCTGTCAGAACAGAAGGGAAAACCTTTTTTGACACACAACAGGAAAACACATTCTCTCAGAAAACATTCAACTCTCATAAAATTAATTGTGAAACTAGACAAGTGCATCAATAAAGCACAAAATTTGAAAAGTGCTTTACATCTTTTTTGCCAGGAACCATAATTAAAATATGAGCTGACATTACATCAGGCTCACGAGCAAATCGATGAAGGACAACAAATTTCATCCCCAGTCACAATAATATCTAATCACCTGTAAAATTGGCAAAAATATGACAGAAGCAACACGTCCTGAAACCAGTGCAATTGTCAGAATCTTAGCAACACAGACTGAAAGTCAATACATGTATGTGTCAGTTTGAAAACACAGAGTTGCAAATATAGATTATAGACATGAGTTTTCAAAATTAAGGTGAACAATGCCTTAATATGAGACCAGCATCTCATTCCATTCAATATATTCTTTGGATTTTTTTTTTTAAACACTAGTCATTATTTTAGGTATGTTCCCAACTGCTCCTTTACATTTTTTGAAAATGAAAAGGAAAACAAGAAAAAAAAAATCACACATGTAATGCACAAATTACAGAGAAGATGAAAATAGGAATGAAAACCAAGCACATCTGTAATTAAACAAGTTTCAAAATTTGCTTAGAAGTTTATGAAACAGTTCTGAAATGTCACATTTCAGAAATATTTACTTTCCACTAACTGCGTTGTTAGTTTAGAACAGATCCTTAATGTAGGTTCTAAAGGGCTCTAAGACACCTACTTCCCATTTGTCAAGTAGGAAGCTTCTTGAAAAAAAGTGAGGTTTAAGTCTTCAGTTCTGCAGTGTTCTCAGAACAAATGGACCTTTGAAAGATAAATAATTTGGGGGAAAACAAAACAAACAAACAAACAAAACCCCAAAACCAAACTATCAGGACATTACTGGCTTCTTGACCTGCATACAGAAAAATTTAAGAAAATGCCTATTGGTTGCAGTTCGCTACTCAGAACCTAAATAGTAGAGAAAAGTACCAGAGTGGTGTGAAAATAATAACCAGAAGTTATCAATGAGAGGGCAGTTGACCTAAATCACTGCTTCAAAGTTGGGGCAGGTGGGGAAGAGTTGTAAGAATGTCCTTCTCCACCTCACATGTATTTACAGCCTGGAAATTTCTAATGCCTGGGAGAGGAGTACAGTACCAGAGCCCCACTCCTCCTTTCTTTGCCAGATGCAAGAGAAGAATAACAGAGCTGCTTGTCATACCACTTACAAGGAAAAGGAGAGAGGATTTCTCCTTTGCCAGGAAAAAACTAAGGGTACTGCAATTCATCAGACATCCAACCAAAAGCTGACTTGAAAAGTTCACTGGGATCCAAGTTATTAACCATTCCTGCTCCTTAACAATGCAATAAGGAAAAATTATGGTCTGTACATAAACAGTCTTATTGCTTTGGGAAACTGTTTTAAAATAAGTAGTGTTTATTGTAAGAAAACTTCCCAAATACCCATGAGTTTTGAAATAGAAAGCAGGCTGTGCACTTTGGAACACTCTGACCTTTCACCTCTGGAAAGCCAGATTCAGTACATGTTGTTCCACATGTGCAAATGATTTTCAGGCTCCATCCTAGGCTGTTACTGTGTCAACTTCCCAAAGAGTGGCCTAATCCAATATTTTATTATGTTACAGATTAGTCTATAACATTTTATTATGTCATAGACTAAGTTCTGAAATAAGAGAGGAGGTTTATGGCTTAAAATACAGACACTGAAGAGGGTTTGCTTATTTGTTTGTTTGTTTCTTCCTGTACCAGGGTTTATTCTAGTTCTGCAGCCTGGACCAGAGCACTCCATAAGTTTACACAAGGATAAATTGGTTTAAAATATTTGCTCCTTACAACTTTTATTTCAACTTTTGGTCTGCCAAATTGTCAGAAAAACAACATTTCCTTCCATCAAGGCAAAGCAATACTGGGAGAGAAAATAGGAAATTGACATCCAAAAATATTCTGATGTGAGTTAGGAAGAATGCCTTTTGCTAGCAACATGGAAAACGACGTCATGTCATGGGAACAGGGGTTTAATTGTCCAAAGATAATGAGGTGGCATCATATGCAATGATGGATTTGTGCACCGTGCTACTATTGCAATGCCTAATTTTGACCCTGCTCCCAAATCTCAAAAAGTTGAGTGATATAAAGATATCTGACACAGCTTCCCTCCCTGCCTCAAGTTTTCAGGTGAGGAGGGAGGGTGGAAAACTGGTTGTACTCTTTCATATTGCACTGGATAGAAAGATAATATTTGGCACAGAAGTCAAACGAAATATCAACCTAGAGAGCAAAAGGCTACTTCAAACGTTTGGGTAGTCATACTGCTAACCAAATGACTACATTATGATTCTGAGGAAGCTACTTTATACATACATTCATACCACGGCTGTTAAATTCAGAGGATGTATATTGCAGGTAAAAAAGTTGTAACACCAATGATCCTATAGTGCAACAGCAAAAAAAACAAACAAACAAACAAAAACCAACAAAAAACACAAACAAACAAAAAAAAACACAGAAAAACCTTGTTTTCTTATATGGAAGCTTCAATGACAAACACATACAAAAAAAAAAGTCACACTGCTACATATTTACAAAAAAATCTATTTTCATACCTACAGCTATTATGGAAAAAAATGTTATGCCCTAAAACCAGGCAAAAGAAAATAGCCTTTATTTTAGTGAAAGGAATATACTTTTAAGTGGATAAAAGACTCTGGCTTCAATCCAGCTCAGCTGATCATTTTGATACAGTATGAAAGAACAGAAGTGCTCTAGGGAGATAAACCAAAAAAAAAAAAAAAAAAAAA
>NW_020955253.1:65176-287010 GCF_003031625.1 Empidonax traillii
AAAAAAAAAAAAAAAAAAAAAAAAAGTACACATACTATGTAAACGGGTAAAGGGACTTTCTCTTAAAGATAGTCACTTAATAGAAACTAGGAAACAGTCTTTGTCACAAGTATCAATTCAGTATTGCCTTTCAAAGCTTCCCCCTCTGTAATTCTAAAAAAAAAAAAAAAATCTTACAATTGCTCTCCAGAGCAACAGCACCTTGGAGAGCAAGTCATCCTTCCATTAAACCAGGCAGGGGCGAAAAAAAAAAGAAAAGAAATTGAGCAAGAGCTCAGTTTCATATATGCAGACGCTTTCCATTGAAATTAAGAGCAATCACCTGCCCAGAAAAAGGTTAGACCTGCCCTCCTCTTACATGGGTCTAACAAGTTCAAAAGGGACATGAGCAAATCTCAGTATAGTAAAGAAACATGAGCAAACTTTACAGACACTTCAGCAACCCCAAACTTGGGTTTCTTAAAATAAAAAACCCCACAAACCCAAAAAGTACATATTAAGAAATAAATCAATAACTTAATAACGGGAACTTGAAAGGAATCTCTGCAGTGAACAAGTTATTATGCAATTATAATTTTTGACACTGGAACCTGAGAGCCTGATTATGATCTGAGTTTGACCTGATACTGAAATTCTTATATTTCCAATCATTTTCTACTGAAGTGCATTGCAGGATTGACTATTTGAAATTGCCAATACTCAAAAAAATGAAAATGCAAATTACACACAAAAGAACTCTTTAAATTAATACATCTAATGTGTTATTTGTTCCCAGCTACAAATCAGAACACAGTACAGGATTCACTCGCAAAGGAGGAATAAAAAAAGGAGTAGCAAATGTGAGAGGGATTTTCACTTGAAACAGATATCAGGGAGGAGGAGAAAAGTTAAGAAACTGAAGTACTACTTGGTGATAAATTATGACCTTGAACACACCCAATGTAATCCATCAGGATAAACCACAGAGTGCCAATATATTGAAGGCATATACTGAACCAATCTCCAAACATGTTTAGGACATACCAGAGTTTATACTCTACTCACAAGGAAGTAGTGGATTTTTTTTCCTGAACTTCCAAATATACAAAAATATTTGAGCTACCAAGACGGAGATACTGCTGACCTAAACACCTGCCTTGTTTCTTTAAATGTGCCTATCTTCCTTCACATTCCTAATGCAGGCTGTACCCCCACAAGCCGACAATGACTGTCACACTGCAAGCTTTTTGTGACACAGACATCCTTTCTGATAGTTTACTTTGAAACAGTCACTACCATTGGTTTTGTTCTGATCAGGGAATGAAATAATACACACTGAAAATAGAGAAGGTCTTCAAAATATTCTGGACAAGAACACAATTACAAAAACCCATGATGAACACTACTATTCTACTAGCAAGCCACAAGTAAAGGACAACTACCTTAAAAAGCTAACATTTCTCCAAAGCAAAAAAGACATCATCACCTAATACTGCATTTCTCTTCCTCAGTATGAGAAATATGTATGACATCAGTCCAGATTTTTCAAGGCATTAGGACTGGTGCATGCCATGGTCTCAAGTGACTATCTAAAAAAATGCAGCTGGAGGGTTGGAAGGACTTTTTAGTGCAATAAGCTATTACATTACAAAGAAGATGTAAAACAACACTTTGAAAGGGAAATTTCCTTATCAGAATTTCTGCTTACATGAAACAGAGTCACGTATAAAGTCAAAGCACTGCATTGCATAGCTGAATCAAGCACCAGCAACGTAATCAGCATGTTATCAAATGAGCAACAGGGTGGCTTTAAGAAACCAGAAAGAGTCTGCATCCTGAAGCTTACTGATTGTCTGGCTGAGGGGGACGCTGAAACAGCAGATAAAGCTGATGTATTTGTTGTAAACTTTCCAGCATTCAAGCTTTATTTGTCTGAGTACGATACTCCCCTCTGTGGGTGGAGAAGCAGAGGGACTGGCTGACGTCACCCGAAGGGATAAAGTGCAGTGCCCACAGCTTTGGAATGAGTAAAACTTCTTAAGAGGTATAAAAGGTCAGCTGCCCTGTCCGGCAGGTGCTCTGCTGACAGCAACCTTCCTCCTACAGCTCGGCTTCCCACACAGACCTTAGGAAAAGAGAAGAGTAACCAAGAAAAAACTGTCCACAATGCCACAAAACGTTATTCTCCAAGGACCGTCACCCTGGGGATTCAGGCTCTCAGGAGGAATAGATTTTAACCAACCCTTAATCATAACCAGGGTATGTACTCTTTACATTTCCTTTCTATTTATTCCATTTAATAGTTGCTGTAGATTTTCTGCCCTTTTCTGGAGTTCAGAGATGCAGACAAAACTGTGAGTAGGTAAACGAGTGGCTGCTAATTCTGAGGAGAGTCAGCAGAAATGCTAACAGTTTTCACAAGTTTTGTGTAACAGGCTTCTGTGATTGGTCTAAGAGACTTTAACTGCACTTCTACTTGTGCCTCAAAAATTAAATTCAAGCGCCTTGGCAGCAGAAAAAGGTTGGCATGATTTCCCAGGCATTCAAAGTTGTGTTTAAGCCTACTAAAGGCGAGACCTCACTTTTATCCTTTCCATGACTAGCCTTTCAGATCACTGGAAGTGAAGACTGCTTGGCAGCAGCTCCTCATGTCTGAAAGTTTGTGCTTTGCAAATTAATCTGACTCTTATCTAATTAAACCAAGTTCTGATTATTGCCAGCAAAGGCAATAGCAGCTGTTTTTACATATGGGAAGGTTTTCACTTCCATTAATGTTAAATCAGTGAATTATGAGAAAGTTGTCCAGTCTTCAATATGAAAGAAGTAGTTATTTTGTGTTTCCTGTCATATTTAGAAAATGAAAGTTTACCTACCTCCCTCACCCCCCCTCCCCAATTAAGAGTAAGAATCTGAGCCTTCATTTTGTTCATGGATTTCAATATATTAACTAATATCTAGAATTTAAGAAACCAGTTACTCAATGAATGTAACATACAACATACCGTCAGCTGCCCTGCATCTACAGACATGGACCTATTCAAAAGACAGGATACATATTTTGATAGTTTTGAATATTGTGTTCAGTGCATGTCAGACCAGAATTAGTTCTCCCTATATTTTTGCTCCTTTTCAGGACCTTAGACACACTAAATGTGTGTCCCATGAGCATCCAAATTGTTATTTTTTTTATTTTTTTTTTGGTCTTTTCCTTTTTTTTTCTTTTTTTTCTTTTTTTTTAAATAAAACCCTGCACTATGACTCAGTACATACACTATGCCCAGTATTGAGCAAGCGTCAAGAACCTTGAAGATGGATGGATACTACTAGTGATGCCTTGTAGTAAATACACTTCCAAACAAGAGTCTGTAGAAAGTTTAAGGATCAACTTTTCACATATTAACTAGTAAAAATTTATAAACCAGGAATAAATTATTAAATTAGGCTAAAGCATAAAACATTTTACATATTTTAAACAGAAGTAAATCAGAATGCTATTATACTTGACTGAATGTAGTTACATGAAAAATACTCAGAGGACATAGCAAAGACTTTAGAGAAAAAAAGATAAATCGTTGAATAATAAAAAAAAAATTCTGTGAATGTTTTGAGACCTTCATTGCCTTTTATGGGCCTCTAAAAGAAAAATAGTTTCCATTATCTCCAATGAAAAATATTTTAGCAGTGTCTGGCTTGTATTTTCTTTGTGTTTAGATTAAGTACAATGAAGTTTAAAACTGCAATAACAAAGGATGTTACTATAAACGTCACTTTCTAAGGAATAAATTACTTTGCAGTTGACTCATACCTACCAAATGCCTCACAAGGCAAAAGCCATTGGTTTCTGGCATACTACAGAAATGTTCAAAATCACATTTCAAGTAGAACAATGAAATTATGTATAGGAAAAAAACTACATGGTTAAGTTTACTTGGCTCAAATTCAAGAATATTAATGGTAGATTCATTTAAAGTAATATTTTTGTTACCACAGAATACATTTAGAAGAGTGCCATAAGTATTCATACAATACCCTTTAAGAAATAGTGAACATTTCATAAGATTCTTAAGTCCTGTCTCTTGGGGCATAAGTGTTCCTTTTGTAAAAGGTATCACCAGCAACCATTCACATTTGGCTTAACTGCCCTGACATGAAAAAAAAATAGCTATTAAACAATAAATAGAAATTATTTTCAAATACATTTTGAATAAAATAATTGGACAGGTGTTATATTTGTTTGGCTATAGTCCTTGTTCAACAAGGAAAGCTTTTAGCAGGACTTGTCGAGAGAGACAGACAACATGAGACCATCCACCTGTCTAAAGAACAGATGTCACCTCAACAGCTCATCTGCAAATTGTTCTGCTGTTTTGACTGTTTCAAGCAAATGCAAAAACCACAGACCGTGATCACTGGGAGAGAGGAAGAACAGCAGGGGACTATAATAGACATATTTGAATTCTTTTATGATCAGAAACAACAAATTAACTATGAATACTGGAAACATTTATTGAAATACTTGGAACTTTGCATAGATGCAAAGAAATTGCATTACTGAAACTGATCAAAACCTTAGCTTAATCAAACTGAATAATTTCAGTTTATTCTAACTAGAATAATGTGACATTTTGGGTTAAGCATTTAGAGGAATGCAATCCAGAATTTAGGTTCTATTGAATAAAGCATTCCAGGAACAGTTGAGACTTCTAAAGTTTTAGAGGGAATGGTGAGATATTATCAACTCTAGATTTAAGTTCTATTTTAATATAGACCTTTACCAATCACAATGCTAGTATTCATATTAACTCAAATTTATATTTATTCATTCTGCAGACATTCATAGCTATCTTCAGAAAACATAAAGCCTGAAAATTTATGGTGGTGTAACATGATAAACTTTACAAGTCTATTATGAGAGAGGTTGTCTTCAGTTTCATAGGAGACATTGACCTGTACGTGGTTAAATAGCCTGTGACAACATCTGAATGATCAATACATATCCTTATACTTATCCAAACCCAAGCTACCTAAGATACAGAAGTAACAGGCATGGCATACAGGCATGTCCTGAAGAGCAAGACAAAAATTTTCCCAAAACAACAGTAGAATCTACCTCACCTGCCAAGATGAGCAAGCAACAAACACTAGTCATAACACAGTTTAAGTGTTAACAATACACACTTACTTAATATGTAACTAATAAGCCCTTAAGAAACAATAACTCTTACATTGTTGAGGTACCCACAATATCAACATTATACCCATGATATGATGGAATCCTGCAATGAATAACCCAGCCTCTTTCTATAAAATGTAGGCCACTGTACGTTTGTCAGTCCCCCTGCCCTATAAGCAACTGTCAAGATTTCCCACCTTCAACATATTGAGAGACACCCAGCCATATTAGCAGCAGAACACTGGCTCTTTCTGTAAAACCCAGGAAGATCAGATGAGGGAAAGGATTGTATGAGGGCAGGTAGCTCTGCACCCCAGCAGGCCTGGGCACATAATGCTCAGCACCCCCATCAAGGTGTTAAGGACCAAGAGACACAACTCAGAAGCTTGGCAATAACCAATTCAGCCAAAGAATAGGAAACACAGACTCCTGGCCCTTTTCCTCCTTGCTCCCACCAACTGGTAACCCCATTCAAACATATAAATGGTATCACTGCAGCTGGTGACAACTTAAAAAGTCCAGGGGATTTACCATCAACACAGAGTAGGTTAGGTCCTATTAGCAGCACAGCTGCTACAGATACACTGCTTTATATGGCAGGGTCATTATCTCAGTACATTGCTAGAGCGTGTCACAGATAGAGCAGATGATTTGTTGTGACATGTAAAAAGCATAATCTACTGAGTAACCCATATAAGGGTCATACAAGCTACCTTACCCTTGACAGGGAACCAAGAATGCCTAGGTTTGCCCATTTTGGGTATTAAAGCATCAACAGCCACACTGGAACACTAGGAATTCTGCTGCAGTTTGTCATTGCAGACATATTCACAACATGCTAAGCAAAGTCAGGAACAATTCCCCGTGAAAGGGAGAAGCACGATCATACTTCTAATCCCCCATCTTATTATAGTGATGTAAGGGTTCTCGGTGCTGTTTCTTTACACCTACAGTTGTTGAAGTTTGAGAAACAGAAAAATTTTGAGATTTCAGGCTTTGAATATGAATGAAGGAAGTTGCTTATAAATTCTAACCGATTATTCAGGTACCTTAACACTTTGTTAAGCCCACAGTACACTAGTCCATTATTTTGAAGCGTGAGAGTGTAAAAGCCTCCAGCTGGCCACAAATACCCATTTGGAAAGTCTGTCTGACTTGATATCAACACATGCATTGCAGTTTGTTACAGTGACATCAAAAATAAGTTCACGTGCTGGAATGCAGAAGAAGAGCCCACAAAGCAAACTCTCATTAAAAAGAGTGTTTCTACTTGGCTTTTAAGTTGACAGTACTGTCACCTTCAGAGATAAGTCTGCCAGCTTCACCAAGGCTGAGGTTCAGAACGTGCTGGAGGTACATTGGGCAGCTTAATCTCCTTTGCTGGAAAACTGTGAAACACCAGAACTGCAGAATGTCTCCATAGCAAGTTTTCTGGTCCTCCTTAATCACTTTTAATAATCGAGATAACACTTGCTTTTGCGGTAGCAGAACCTACACTGAGAAAAATTCTCTCCAATAGCTTTTTTACTTAATATGTGCCACAGATAAAAGAACTGCTCTTGTAAGTCACACTATGTTGACATTTTCGTCCTTCACATTGGGATTCATTTACTTACAAATAAGCAGCTAATGTTACTCGGATGAATCAATCTGTCCACTTCGTTCTGCTGTTTCAGAAGAGCTGAATTTCAGAAGCTTATGTGCCACATCCATCAATTTCACACTGTTGTCTAGGTAATCAAAAGTCACCTAAAATAGCAATACACAACTAAGGGACCTAAATCCCACTCAGTGACCTAAGACCTGTTGTGCATGTGGTATGCATAAGTGCTGTGGTGGTATGAGAAGTCACCTTTTGCAAACAGAGGCCTGCAATGCTACAACGAGCTTCAGTAAAGTTTAAGGTCGTGGCCTCTCTACAAGAGTTATTTTAAAGGAAAATTATGTTACATTTCAATTATTTTAACAGTCATCTAGAAAATCATCAAGTAAAAAAAAAAAAAGAAAATGGTAAGCATAGAAAGATAAGCTTAGGGCTATTTCTCTGATGGTAGTACATTTACATAAGGTATGAATTGCACCACATGGATCACCCTGAAGGAGCAGGGTCACTGTTACTCAAATGCAATGGGACTTAAAGATAAGCACTTTAAGGAGTTCAGGGTCTGAATTAGACAAAAATAAAGAGTAAAATGTTATTTTAGTATTATTATTATATTTCTGATTACTTGGCAATACAACACGAAAGGCCAGGCTTACAGAAAACTGCTATACTTATATTTAAACAGTGCTTTCTATATTATTCACTCCAAGGGCACATCATAGCCATGAACATTAAGCAACACAATTTCTTAATGGCTCTTTTCTTCTGCTGGTGGTGTTAAGGGGAAAACATAACTTTTTTTTTTTAAGCAAGTTATATGTGGCAGTTAAGAAAGAAGATTCAAAGATGAGTTACAGTAACTACAGAAATCAGAGTGGAAAATTAATGCAGAAGTGTAAAGATAATTTCCATCTAATTTGAAGTTATGATAAATAAAACATTTATATGATGATCTTTCAAAAGAACTACAGAGTGTCTGGCAAAATTAAGAATTCACTTTCTTTGTAGGAAATCATACAGTTGTTTACAGGCCCGCTCCCTACCTCCCCAATCCAACAGAAAGCAGGGAAGCATGGTGAAGTTTATTTTCTCTATCAATTTTCAGGCATGCCTGTTGATTAAGCAGTTACATTTTGGTCTTTTCAGATTACACCTGGAAGCAAGGCTTCAGCTGCCAACCTGTGCCCTGGTGATGTTATTATAGCTATTGATGGTCTAGGCACAGAGAACATGACACATAATGATGCCCAGGAGAGAATTAAAGCAGCTACACATCAGCTTTGTTTGAAAATAGAGAGGTATGTGTACATGTCTGCTTATTTCTGAAAGAAGATACTACTCAACCAACTGATTATACATTACAATTATTATGTGGTATAACTATTTAAAATAGTTTGAAGAATTTCATGACATCTTTAAAATTACAAGAAACCAGACTCACCTCATAAGCTCCAGGCCAACCAAGACTCCCCAGGACTCATCTTCACAGGTATAAAAAAAATTGTTTCCCTCAGGTTACTTGCCACATGACTCTGCTGACTCCACAAATCCTGAATTCACCGTCAGTAAGCAAGCAGTTCCTCATGTTTTGGGGAAATAACAAAACTCTCATCTAGCTGTCACTTGTTCAGTGACCTCTCTGGTCTAATACTTCCTCAACCACAGGTGCTTATCATTGCCTCCTGCTCCCAAGCCCAGACAAAGCTCCCAGTTAGGGAAGACATCATGTCAGGCATTCGTAAAGGGTGACAAAAGAGCAAGCTTAAAGCAAATCCCTTTGGTCACAACATATTAAGCCAAATACAGGATTCTCAAATCAATATTCAAAACAAAACTAAGAAACACTCTCCTACCTAAACTGCAGGAGTCCAGAAACTTTTGTGTTCATTTCTCTTAGCTAGAGCCAGGAAGAGAAACAACCTGCAGCTTCACATCTCCAGCTGAGTTTGCTCAGCCTTTAATCAGAATCATTTAGCACACTCCTTCAGCTCTCTCTAAAATTAAGAGAGCCCTGATTGACCTGAGGCCTTCAAGGAAGCACAGCTCTTTATTACAGCTGAGCACAGTATTTGTTTCCAAATACAGAAGGTGGAGTTGTTTTTGAAAGGATCATTGTCTAATTACTAGATCACACACCATGGTTAAAAATTCCTACAGCTAATTCTGTTACAGACTAATAAATGCCTTTTAACAACATCTTGGGAAGCCATTTTCAAGATGTGATAAGTGTCTATATAACAAACAGTACTAGATTAGTATTTAACATTACTATTATGCTACTTTAAAATTACTTGCCATATTTCACTTTGTCAATGAAAACGGAATTGTAAATGGTGTTTTTGTGTTTGTTATCCCTGCCTACATGACTGAAAGAATCTTCTGTGCCACTTTGATTTACACTTGCACATACTTTGCATGCTTAGATTGCACCTCTACATTGAAAAGCTCTACATTGAAAAGCAGGCTTTGCATAGATATTGTTATCATAAAAAAAAAAAATAAAATTGAAGTTGTCCTAGTTTAGGATTATTGCTATCATATTCACTTATTTGTGCAAAATATTCTGAGGACCCAACATTCATTCTATCAACCATTTAAAAAATAAAACTTTAAAAAGTTTGGTCAACTCACTATTAACAATTTAAACTACTGACAATTTATTTCCCGTTGTTCATAGCATACATAATTTTTTAAAAAGTAAATGCACTTTACATGTATTGATTACATATCATCAAAGTTTTTTTATGTCAAAACATTAAAAAAGCATAGAAAAACCTGCACATTTCCAAGCTGCCTTATATTTCATAGGGACACATACAACCCTACAGGAATTCAAGTTATTTAAATTCTGCATTTCTCTCTTTCTAGGGCAGGAACTAAATTATGGTCCCCACAAGTTTCAGAAGATGGCAGAGCACATCCCTTCAAGATAAATTTAGAAGCTGAACCACAGGTATGAATTTTAAAAAGTTACCTAATCATTTCCATTTGCCTTTCTACATTCTAAATGATCTCCCTTGTGGTCATTAAAATTCTTTGAATAGAACTTCATCCGTTATCTCCCAGTTTAAGTTAATACAGACCACGGTGAATATGACATATATGGACACCATTTTATCTGACAGAATGTTTTTGATTTTTCAGCTATAACTAAAACAAAACATTAACAAGCTACAATACATTCTCATTTTTCTTTAAGACTGTACTTGTTACGATCATTTTATTACGGAAATAAAATATGTTATTTTCTTCTGATACAGTTTAAGTTGCTTTAACTCTTTTAGAGATTCTTTATCATATGAGGAAATTCTTCAATCAGGAATAAATGTCAAGTACCTAAGTGATGAACTCAGCAGACCACATAATTAAATTTGAGGTAATGGTTAAATAGAGAGATCCATTAATGCTGGATCTCTTTATTTCCATACATTTTTATGCTACACCACAGAACTAAAGTTTACAAATCTGTACAAGACCCGTGTACTGGTCTTGTACGAGCAAATTCACTACTTCTGACCAGCAAAGTCTTGATCCTTGTATATGACCAAAGCAAATCCACTCAATTGACATCATCCTCTCTCTTCAAGCTCAAAAAAAAAAAGCTACTATAAGTCAGAGTCTCTGCACCATTAACAGCTAATTAGCTAGCTACTGTCTACTCCTAGTCCTTTATTTATTTGTCATTCCTTTTTTAACCTATACGAACATTTGGTGTTCTCCTAAGAGGGGGGAAGGAAGAGCATTCTGCTGATCCTAAAATGCCAGGTTCAAAGCAAGTATGTCAAAGTATTTAATCTATGTTATCCTAGAAAATGTATGTGCAGATTCCATGTCAATAAATCCTGTGCAATAAGTACTCCCACTAATTCAAAGTTTTCACAGAGACACTTCCAAACATGGCATTTCAGTGTTTCATTTCTCTCTCTTTATTCCAATCTAAAAACTTACATTAAGACAGCAAACTTATTCAGAAATAACATAGCCTCTTCACCAGCAGGAGATACTGTAATGAAGAAACAAAACTATTTTAAATGGATATTTTTATGGAATAGTAGGATACACATTAAATGAATGGCAATAGAACAAATTTGCTAAAAAAGCTATAGAGAAAATCATGCAGGCATGTATGGCAGAAGATTAATCCCTCTGCATGAAAGCTGCATTCCTAAAAAGGACAGTTACTTTAAAATAGATTACAAGATTTCATTAAGTGTTATTTGGCAGACTATTGAAAAGCAGTTTCCATTTGGCATTCAGAAAAACTTTCTCCTAGATTAAAACCAGCCTTTTCATTTTAGTATATCTCTCTTTCCTTCCTAGGAAAATCAGGAGCACTGAGTATATTTAAAAAATTGTAGGCACCAGACAAGTAGAAATGCTTGCAAGCAAATACGTTAAACCATTCCTGGGATGATTTCCATTTTAGATTAATTTCTTCCATCCAAGAACATCCATCACTCTGACCTCCCTATGGAAAAAAAATAAATATAGCCTTTTGTTCTACAATTGCTGTAATTTTAAATTACATTTTATCACATATTTAGTCCCAACAGCAGCATTGTATATCAGTAACAAAAACAGTACAAAGTTTTTTTAATTCCAGATGACAAATATTTGCACAACCTGTGCTGTCTAGGTCATGTAAGAGAAAGCCTTTGACACCTTCTCCCACAGCATACTCCTGGAAAAGCTGGCAGCCCACAGCTCGGACAGGGGCACTCTGTGCTGGGTTAAGAACTGGATGGAGGACCCAGCCCAGAGAGTGCTGGTGAACGGGGCTGCATCCAGCTGGCAGCCGGTCACCAGTGGTGTCCCCCAGGGATCAGTGCTGGGAACAGTCCTGTTTATCATCTTTACTGATGATCTGGATGAGGGGATTGAGTCCATCATTAGCAAATTTGCAGATGACCCCAAGTTGGGGCGAGTGTCAGTCTGGTGGAGGGTAGGAGGGCTCTGCAGAGGGATGTGGACAGACTGGATAAATGGGCTGATTCCAGCTGTATGAGGTTCAACAAGGCCAAGTGCCGGGTCCTGCATTTTGGCCACAACAACCTCCTGCAGATCTACAGGCTGGAGAGCAGCCAGGCAGAAAGAGACCTGGGAGTGCTGACTGAGAGTGGCTGAACATGAGCCAGCAGTGTGCCCAGGTGGCCAAGAAGGCCAATGGCATCCTGGTTTGTATCAGGAACAGTGTGGTCAGCAGGAGCAGGGAAGTGATTCTGCCCCTGTATTTGGTACTAGTGAGGCCACACCTGGAGTGCTGTGTCCAGTTCTGGGCCCCTCAGTTCAGGAAGGACATTGAGGTGCTGGAGCAGATACAGAGAAGGGCAACGAGGCTGCTGAAGGGCCTGGAGCACAAGTCCTGTGAGGAGAGGCTGAGGGAGCTGGGGTTGTTTAGTCTGGGAGGAGGAGGCTCAGGGTAGACCTCTTCACTCTCTACAACTACTTATAAGGAGGTTGTAGCCAGGTGGGGTTGGTCTCTTCTCCCAGACAACCAGCAATAGGACAAGAGGACACAGTCTTAAGCTGCACTGGGGGAGGTTTATGTTGGGCATTAGGAGGAAGTTCTTCATAAAAAGAGTGACTGGTAATGGGCTGCCCAGAGAGCTAGTGGAGTCACCATCCCTGAAGGTGTTTAAGAAAAGACTGGATGTGGCACTTAGTGCCATGGTCTAGTTGGCAAGGTGGTGTTAGATCATAAGTTGGATCAGAAATCTTTTCCAATCTGGTTGATTCTGTGATTCTGTGACTGGTGTACACAAATGGGAAACCACTGAGTTATATTTCCTCCATTTCTATAATAATTAAAATTACTCAAAAGGTCATAGGTCTTATAAATGTAATCAGATTTTTTTAACTCTTGCCAAACAGACATTTTAAAATTCACCAAGAAAGTTAAGAGGAGACAGTCATTTAAAAGTATTATAAGCCAACTAAATAGGAAAAACAGATGAAGACCTAACCAATATTCTTAATAAGTATCTAGTTTCTGTTTGTAATAAAAGATAATAGTAAATAAAGTAAAAAAAAAAAAAAGATAAAGTAATAAAAGGAATGTAAAACCTATTTTAAATTTTTCAGACTTAGGCCAACTATTTGGCCAAAGAACACTTACTTACTTTATCTTCAGCAGATGAAAATTATTCTACACATGCTTGGATATGGTTATATGAAAATGGATAAGACAACTAAATATTGTTCCTACTTGCAGCTATGGAAAAAGGAATCTTTATACGGTAACAAACTTCTGTATCAGGCTGAGCATCTCCCAGGAACCATTTGGGGACTGATAAAGGCAACTTTCAGAGCCCAGTGAAAGCTCTATTTTTAAACCCTTGGAAGAGGAAACTGAGGCAACAATTCCAACTTACAGCAATAAGTGGCTGACTGAAAATGACTCTTGAAAGCTACACATTCCCATGTAAAAAACAGCCACCCTAATTTTGTTAGTCTGGAGCAACTTATACTGTGATGGATAAATAATAGGAAATAAAAGACCACTTGAAGAATTACTAACACAGTCACATTGTATTCTGTATAAAAGCAACTTAGTACATGCAGGTCTCAATGAATATAATGAGAAAGCAAATCTTTCACAAAAGGCAAATTATAAAATTATTTTTTAAATAGTTTCTGTTACATTGTCAATGTAAAATAATATGTAAATGTTTTCTTTTATGATCCCTTTAACATCACTGAAAATTATTTTATATTCATTACCACGATTTCTTGAATTGTTTTTATTTGAGCTTTTCTCATTTGCATCTATCTTTGCCTTTGAACATTTTATTCAGTGAAACTTTTGGCCCTGAAGGACATTATACATTCCTGGGAGATATACTCTGCACATAGATAAGTATAATCTAAGAAAAATACAAGCCACTCTCCTAAAAAGTAACTTTATAGCCAGTTACCACTTAAAATCAACTTTTGAAACAATATAATTGTCCTAGCTAGTTTTGAGGACCTACTCCTTCTTTTTAACACCATTTAAAGATCAAGATTTTAGCCACATGATATCTCCAAAATGTACACATTTGTATTCTGTCACAGCAATTACCCCAACGAATGCCATCATATGGTCTGTGTTGGATGCCTTCCTACAGACTTTGAAGGCTACATTAATTCTATTCCTGATACCTATATCAATGCAAAAATGTAGCTAACCCTGCAAAAAGGACATCAATCAGTTGGGGAAAAAAAATAAAAATAAGAAATTAAGTACTGCAATTTTCAAATATTCCTGATTAGGAATTTCAACAACTTTCAGTTCTCATTTAGCTTTTGAACTAAAAGAGGACTTTTTACAGATTTGATGAGATACAGTAAACACAAGAGCTGGACTATTTTTGCTGCTGTATGTTCTGTCACTGACCTTTTATATGATTAGATGAGTTATAAAGCAAACTACGTAAATCTAACTAACTGCAAATACTTGTTTCACAACTGTTACATTGTAAACATGCTATTATGGTACCTCATCCTCTATTCATTTCTTAACAGGAAATGAAAAAGGGGGATGAAATTACAATGTTCTCAGTTGGTTTTGTTCATTTTCAATCATACATGAATTTAAATCAATTTTAAACACTTTGACATTAATATCTTTCATTAAGCAGCCTTATTAGATTATTTCCATTTACTAATACATTTTGTTAACTGCAACTCAGTTCTATCAGACAGAAAGAAGGAATTGCAAATAAAATCTTTGTGGTCATTTATCTGCTGCTTTCAGTAGCCTCTTACAGTGCAATACTGCTAAACATTTTCATTTAATAAAACTACTTTTTACTGTTTGCATATTCTGGTTGCACATTCCATATATCCATGACTTTTCCTTATTCTGATCTTAAATATTTATTTCTGAAACTGCTGTACAACAATCACACTCAAAACTAAAGCCAAATCACAGAACTGGCAGAGATTTCAATGAAAATTGAAATATTAATCAGCTGTGCTATCTTGACGTTGCAAGTTCCAGAAAATGCCAATTCAGGTTGTAGACGCCTATTTGTTAATAACAAAAGCTTTTTATTCCATATGGATGGAACTTCTCATAGCACTGTTTTCAAAGGACATCAGGACCACAGCAGCTGGATGGACTGCAGCAGCTAATGTTCTTCACCCACTAGGGTAGTAGGAAAATAAGCTCTCAGCGGATGACAGGGTTTTTTTTTTTTCAAAGTCTATTCCTGAGGCTTAGGGGTGGACCTGAGCTGAAAATGACTCAGAGGAGACTGCACTAAATGTGTACAATACAAATAAGAGAATTTTCACACAGTCTTTATCATTCCTGGCCAACCACTTACAGAAGACGATTTTAAGTATCTGAAAGATCATCAGAGGTTTTACTTCCTGACCTTATCCCTTATGGATTCCACAACTGGAGGAAATTATTCTGGACAACAATTAAAAAAAAATAGTACTCCAGAAATAAACAAACATAGGAGGAATGATTTCAAATTTATCCATTTCTGGGATTTACTTATTTATGATGATTTCACATTATGTTTAAATTATACCAGCATCACAATTTTTGATGCACAGGTATGCTTCAAAGATGAAATATTCTCAATTTGATGTACATTCAAGACTATTTCAGTTAAAAGAAGTTTAAAATCATGTGCTTTCTAGGCAAGACACTTAGAATAAAAGTCACACTTTTGGGAATCCCTTTACCAGTATGCGATGAAAATGCAGAATCTAGAGACTAGCACTAAAGCAAAGCCGACAAGCTAACTGTCCATGAAATGTTTCTAAAAGAATGTAAACAGTGAAAGATCTCAAGAACAATATGGAAGGTCACTATAATATTCATCCCACCCATTTATTCTAAGCCTTCTGTTTGCCCAGAGGCAGGAAAGTAAGTTGTATGGCTTAAGTAGCATATACAAAATTCATGGAAAAATATAGGATGCTTGCACCAGTTAAAAAATAACAGCTGCAAAAGTAAAAAATGCATATTAACAATACTGGTGTTCTCAGTTTTACTCATTACTAGCTTTGGTGTGCATTGTAGCTCTGTGTATTTTGTCTGCCTATCACGTACAGGAATTCAAGCCTATTGGTACAGCTCACAACAGAAGGGCCCAACCTTTTGTTGCAGCAGCAAATATTGATGACAAAAGACAGGTAGTGAGCTCCTCCTATAACTCTCCAATTGGGCTCTATTCATCTGGCAATATTCAAGACGCGCTTCATGGACAACTGAGGGGTCTCATTCCTAACTCATCCCAAAAGTGAGTACTAATATTTACTTATAATACGTGGTCATTTGTGGTATTTCATTATCTGTTCTGTTTTCAATTTAAAAGTCCAGCTCTTGATGTTTTTTTTCTGAGAATCAGGAGTTTATTCATTACTTTTTAAAATGGTGATCAATAAAACAATTTTTTCCAACACTGAGAACTATCCATTCAGCTCTGTAATAGCAATGCTTGCATGTAGCTTACATTTGCACTCTACATTGGGCTGCGACACTACCCTCTGATCTCTCTTATAACTGCACTTTACTCTGAATGTTCCTGAACACTACGGCGTTTGCATTTTGAGTACCAGGAATGAACAAACTAAACACAGTTATTTCATGGTTTCAATTTTAAAACTTTTTTATCTTCATTTTAACTAGAAATGATCATTTGTAGGCCAAACAAAGATATTTTAATCCTTTTTTCTTTACAGGATATGAACTACTTTGAACACAAGCACAATATTCGGCCCAAACCTTTCATAATCTCAGGCCGAAGCAGGTTATAAACTTTGAGTGCTGTGCTGGATTTGATGCATGGTGTTATTTTTTTTAATGGATGGATACTCACCACTAGCATTAATAAAGCCTATAGATACAACTGAAATTTACTTACAGTTCTAGATAGCCTAATGTCAAAACTAAAAATAGAACAAAAAAAATGAAATGGTTGACTCACAGAGCTCAGACTCAGGCTTGGCATTCAAATTTCTATTTCCAAAAGAAAGCAGGTCTACACTTCCATCTCAGTTATATTGATAAGAATCTGAGTAACTGTATCCATTAATCTGATTCAGTTTACAGCGTAGCACCAGATATTGTATACTTATAGATCTTTGGCACTGTGAACTTCTTCTGTCCAAATGCAAATACATATAATTTGTTAACTTGCTAAATAAAAGATAGCTACTTAAACAGATTATAAGCTAGGCCATTCAGAGATTTTAAGTTTGCATTTCAGCAGATCTTTTTCCAGAGGACAACCTAATGCTGAAATAAAATAGGAAAACCGATGTCACAGACATGTAAAACTCCAATGAAGAAAAGCTTACACATTTACATCCATCATTTTAGTGTAATAATCCTCTATCATAACTGGTGATGAAATTCCCCACTATTGTTTACATTATTAAATACAGTGGAGGAAAAGCAAATTCAAACTGTGTGGCTAAAAATGCAAGGAACCTCAAAAGGGCATGAGGGATGCAATATATTGCATTGTGACCCTTTATTCTTGCTAGCAGTAGCAGTTTTTACTAGTGGAATTAGTGTTCTACATTTAAGTCTGAAAAGCTATAATGCCTGCATTTTAATTATACTAATTTAAGTATGACGAACTACACCAGAAAAAACAGGATGACAAATTATTCCAGCGCACAAAGGGCAATCGCATATGGATCATCAGTTTTGAGAGATGCCTAAATTTTTCCATCATCTGACTGTAGGAGATGGTTCCTCCTGCTAACAAGAACTATCAATGTAGAACACTACCACAGTGAAGAAAAGGTGCCCAAGGACAAAACAGTCCTTAGCAAACATCCATGGTTTCTCACTATAGGTAGCACTTACAGACTGTACTAAAACTGACTTTGAGACCACTAGGTATCGTTTTACATGTGCCTACTGGATTTATGAAGATTCAAATGAATGTATCACGAGTCTAATCTCCTAATTCAGAAACCTCAATTACACACTGTTTTCCAGTAAACAGCCATTTTCCAGCAGGTCAGATAAGGAAAATAAACTGCAAAAACTGCCCTGACAGTAATGCAACAGGTTTCAGAACTTCAGTCGGGCAAGGTCTGTCAGCACTGGAGAGGCCTGCACTTGCAAACTGCACAGTCTCTGACACAGCGTGTTACATCTACGAAAATTTGTTGTCACGATGTTTGGGTGCTACTTTTTCATTAGTCTGGCTAAATACATCCCCACTGCTAAACACAGCAAAAAGCAAGTCACCACCTTGACTGTACCTATCCTTTTAGGACAGATAGCTGAGTCTAAATAGGACTTTGCAAAGTAGACCTGATTGTGGACTGGGCGTTAGAACTAAGGGGTTAGACATCAGCCAAAATTTTGGGCTTTATTCTGGCAAAACTAACAGGAGATTACATTTAATATATAACATTTATATATATAATTTTATTTATTGTTTACCATAATTTATCCTGGTTTAACATTACTTTGGCTGCTCATGGCAAGAGTTGTGGTTTTTCTAGTCTTTTCCCGCTGCTTTCCATTTACTAACGCTATCGGCACTGACAAAACTTACCCTACTGCAGGATCTACAAGTGGGTTTGATTCTTCTAAAAGAAAATACTGTGAATTCAAATGTTGCCCTGCGTGGATTTTTTCGGCTGGCTCATGCTAGGTGATTATGCATAATTACAGTTTGCTTTAAGGCTTGCCTACCATTTCTGGAATAAGCTTTTTTTTTGACTTGTCTTTGATGGTAAAGTGTGTATTTCTCTTTAAAATTTTAAGAAAGTGGTCCCGCACAAATTCTCCTCTGAATCGTGGGCAGAATTTTGGGTTGTCTTTTCCACCCAAGAGCAGCTAGTGGGCGGAGTACTGTACTATCAAACTGGGAAATAGAGCATTCTCCCAGGTTTACACAGAATCATCAGCTTGGAAAAACTAACTACAGCCCTGATAGGAAGGTTGGAGGATGTATTTGAAGCATTTATTGTCTCACAGCTCTGAATATCACGTAAATGATAACCAGTGACTGTGCAAAAGCCTTGGTTACGTGCTGTTACACAGCAACAGCAAAGAAATACTCCATAACAAAGAAAGCCTCTGAGGTGCTATGGAGAGAAGACTGAACTGTATAAAACAGTGACCTCGAAAAAGACTCCAGGCCTAATGTCCACATTTTTTGCTAATCTTTTTCCAGGTATGTTGAATTGCACAGTAACTTCAGTAATGTCAAGCAAAATTAATATTTCTAAAATGCATACATCTTTTTTTTTATATATAAATTAACTGTAAAGTCTACTTCAAAAGCAGGAAAAATTAATTCTCTGAATACAAACCCATTGTTCTTGTGAAGGACCACTTCACGTTTTACTGGAAAGACTGTAATTTAGAAAAGCAAAAGTAAGCCTGGATGCTTTAGTATCTCTTCTTCTTTGTAATGTTAAACAAATATATCCCTTTTTAATTGTTAAACTAATCTTAAAATATTAATAAATAAATTATTGTAGAATTCAAAGAAATCTAAAAAATGCCACACCCATTATTTTACACTAATTTATAGGAGTCTTTTCAACTATGGGCTGAGATAGTTGTGAGGTATAGAACTGGAATGATGTGCCTAGGATTTCACTGCTGGAGGTGCTTATTCTGTCACTGCATGGACAACTCACACAACCTTTGTGTGCTACCGTTTTATAGATGTTAAAACCAAAGCATTTTAGGCAGGCTTAATTAATCCTCAATAAAACCTAGCATTACAAATGTAAAGTGATGTTACATTCTGACTTATTCAACCTATCAGTGGATTTTTACTATCTTTAAAGACCACATGCATGCCAGAATTTCAAGGACTGCTTTATGACTGGCATTGATAATTTTTGCAGGAAAACTCCTTTCAGTGACTACTTTTGCTTTTCTCTACTTTCTATACTTTTGCTTTTCTGTCTCTGTTCCATTCACGCTTTCCAGGCCTGTTAACATCACCGTATCTCTGTACTTTTGTCTTTATTCTCTATAATCCAATGCACACTGCGCACTCTTCTGTAACGTGCCTATTAACACAGCGGATGCAGCACTCCTTCGGGGATGGACTGTGGCAGTGGACGCAGTACCCCCTCTTCAATTAGCACGGTTAGCTCTATCTGCCCCACCGAGCTGAAGGCAGTGTCTAAGATGGCCCCTAACATTCCCTTGGAAATGGAGCTTCCTGGTGTCAAGATTGTACACGCTCAGTTTAACACACCCATGCAGTTGTACTCAGATGACAATATCATGGAAACACTGCAAGGCCAAGTTTCTACAGCTCTGGGGGAATCACCTGTCATAAGGTAATTAGTGCAGTATCTTTCATATTTATGAATATACAAATTTAAAATATGCCAAACATCACAAGCTCTAGTAATATCACACTCTTTCTTATGGAAAAGGGGAAAAGGGTTAGAGAGAAACTAAGTATTTAAAAACATTCAATATTTTCATTAAAATATCAGTCATTTCCATTTTCTAACCCAAAGTACTAAAGGAGTCCTTCAGAATTTACAATTAAATAATTCATAGGTAATAATCTTCTAATTATGGTTAATAAATAAAAACTGATTACATTACCTGGACTCTTAGCTGACTGACCAATCCAAATCAAGATTTTGCTTCCCTCCAAAATTCAAACCTGTTTATTATTATTATAATTATTTATCTGATAACAATTTAATAATTTTCTCTTGCTATTAAGTCATAAAATATTATTAAATAAAATTTAGTTCCACTGTTGAATTCCAGGCTAGGAAGACTAGGAAATCTTGTAGATGTTTATAGTGTTCCAGATATTTAATTCTTGTTCAGGACAACTCATTCAGTACAACTAGGTCTCACACAAAAAGAGGCAGAATTTACTGTAGGCCTGCTAATCCATGTCCAACTTATGAATTTTATCCATTGCATGACTAAAAGTCAGGTAGGAATCTTATGTATATGGATAACAATTATGATTATACAATGCAAGGTTTAAGGCATTATTCATTTTTTCCAAGGGATCCTTCACCAGTCACATTCCTTTATCTTTACTTTTGCATAATAGTAACTTATTTTTCTGTTTTACAGCAGTAGTTAATAATTCATAATATATATGGTATAAACTAAAACTAGCTACTAACATTTTAAATAAGCAATAATCACTGGCACCAATGAGCCTTCTTTCACACCTCAAAGAATTTGGCTGTTACTAACCAAAAAAGCCATATTTGTATAGAAGTATTTAAGTTCATCCTATCCGATGAAAAGAAGACTAGTTCAGGAAGTCTTTGCAAGTGAAGTTACTCTAGTGCCTGAATATTTATCCTCAACCAGAACAACTACAGAACAATAAAAGAAAAATTTGCTTCTTCTTTATTCTAAAATAAATTATTAAACCCAAAGTAACCAGATTTCACACTGCCTGTGACATTGACAGTTTGCGAACTGACTCTCTACACATTTGAAACGTCTCTTTTGTTGTGGGATTGGTTTTCACTATGTGTGCATTTAGAAATGTAATCTCACACATTTGTGTCTGGGGTTTTTTTGTTTGCCTTCTGTATGTAATTGCATTATCAGTTGTTTGATCTTCAGAAATATTTTAGTTAAGAGGATACAATTCAAGGGTTTAATTAATCATTGCCAAGAACAGTAAAAACTAAACTACTTGTATTCATTAAAAGCTTCTGACAAAAAAAAAAGGAAATTGTAGTTTCTTCAACAGATTAAAGACAGCTCAAAGAAATCTACTGAATGATGAAGATGCAAACAATTCACATAAGCAACAGGGGTCACTGCCCAACTGCTGCTGCTCTTACTGAGCCATTTGGCAGCTTGGATGCTACCCTGAGAAACAAACAAAACCATTTAAAGCAAAACCCAGTCTAATTCTTTGTGGAATTGGTTACTTAGTTCCAGTGGCAACTTACCTAAGAATTTACAGAAAGTAAGCGGGCAGTTGCAAAAGGAAATTTAAACCAGACATTTGTGTGTGTAGCAGTAAGATAACAGACTTCATCAAAGTAAATTTGGACCTTCCTAATTAGCCCCAGTAGTAGTTTGAAAATCTAGTGATCAAGCAAACTTAGAAGTCATATTTTCCCAAAAGATTTGTCTGCTTACATTTTTGGCTGACCTTATGTGAAAGTATAAGCTGTGATTTTAACAATATTCTCGAGGCCAGGTGCTGCGAAAAGGGAACTTCTGGCTACCCTACCAATGAGCACCGGGTAATACAGGAGATGATTACAGGAATGAAACTATTTTGAGGTTAAACGGCCTATTTCCAAATGTCAGTAGAACCAGAACAGCAATTATGGAAATACTCTCATGAGCTTGTAGATTTATTTTTGTAACAATTGCACTGATTTAATTTTTTTCCTTTAGATAAGAAGGAGGCTATATAAAGCAATGTCTTTCAGTAGTTGTCAAAACACACTGTCTTTATGTTTGTTTCCTGAACATACTCTATGCCTGGTAGAGCTATCGCTTTAAAATTATGTTTTTAAAACTGCTTATCTGCTCTTCCTCCCTTTGCTACAGTGACCAATCTTCCAACTCAGTGACTCAATCTGACGTGTACAAGATGCTCCATGCCAACCAGGAGGAGCCCAGTCAGCCGCGCCAGTCTGGCTCCTTTAAGGTGCTCCAGAATTTAGTCTCCGAGGAAGGTGGTTAATAATGACATATTCTACCTGTTCAAATAATTTTAAAATTTTTGTGGGAAAGGGGCAATCTGAGAAGAAAATAAGAGAGATCAGAGATATAAGAATTGCTGAAAGCCTAAATCGTTCCGTATCTTATAATTTATCTCACCAGTCTCCTGTTATTTCCCCTCCTTGCTTGTATAGCTAGCAATCTCCTCTGTGAATACAATGGAGGTGTTAATCACCTTTTTCAGAATATCTTCTCGGCTTTTAAGATCATTAATGTATGGCTAACTTCAACTGAACAATGAAAAGTTTTACGTGAGAGAATTTTTGGGACAAGCTCCTTATACTCGTGACACCAAGAAAGAAAACGCTCTCTTCCACATTCAGGAAAAGAGGAATTAAAACCAGCTGTTAAAATCCCCTTAAAACCCATTGTGTCTTCATTCTAAATAAAAACTGAAGAAGACAATATAATTTACAGTCATATTTCCTTCAAATGAAGACATCATGGAAATAAAATCCCTAAAACTGCAAGTTTGTTATATTTACAGTAAGCATAAAGAGTAAAATAAAACAATAATAACCTAAAAGACAAATATTTTAAATTTTAATGTTTATGTTTCAATATGTACCAGAGAAGGGATAAATACATCTAATTATATATATATATAAAATTCTGGGGTTTTTCTCAGCATTCTCTTGTATTTTGTTAATATTCTGTATTCATATCATGCTACTCATCATCCCTATTTTTTTGTATGGTAATTTATATAAATAAGAAGCTTTCTAACAATAGGTCTTGATTTTGCTACATTGCTATGTTTAAGCCTCCTCTCTCTCCTGCTATATTCAAGACCTACTAACAGAGAGTTAGATGATGTCCATGAGACAGAGAGCACTGCATATATAATCTATTTTGTACTTGCTTTTTGGCTACGGCTACACAACATGTTTCCTGATTACAGAGAGGGGGAATGTGGCCCACTAAAGCTTCTTCACTATAGTGAAACAGCACTGTTTGTTGATGTAAGTGAAAGCCTGTAAATACATCCAGAAGTATATTTACAGGAAAAGTACTTACTGCATCAGACACTTTTATATCAGCCAATACATAACCGGGTTGTTTTGTTCCTCAGATGGGCGCCCCGTGGGCACAAGAAGTGTGAAAGCCCCTGTAACAAAGGCACCTACTGCCATGCCTGGTGTCCAGAAAGTGCCACTGTGTGACAAGTGCGGGAATGGGATTCTGTAAGTTGTTTCTTTTTAGTTTTTAGAAATCTCTAGCTCAAGTGATTTCTCAGTCTCTAATTATTAACCTGTACCTTCAACAATTGTGATACAGATTATTTCGGTTTTGAAAACTTACCGTCAAGGTTTTAATTGAGATTTCTCAGGACCTTTTGCAAGCCAACCATTAACACGCACATAATGTAACCAGCAGTTATCTGTGCTGTGTTATCTCAGGCTGTGAATTCTCAGAAGTTTCTTGGTAGTGCAAAGCACCCTTCTCCCAACCCAGTGGGAGTATCCAGAAAGCTCTGTGACCCTATTTCAAAAATACCAGATTTCTACCTGAATCACTAACTTCAGCAAACACAGATAATTATGAACTCAGAGAACACAGTCACTAAAGAAAGGAATGTAGTCATCTTGTCACTCTTTTGATAGGTTAGGATGTACTTTCTGTCTTGTAACCAAACTAACATGTTTCTTTATACTCTTAATTTTCCAATGCACTAATGAACTATGTGATCAACCCTACAGCATTTTATGTCACTTACTCAAACTCAGCATCCAAACTTAAATTATATAGTAGTTTCCAACACCGCCAGATGAACAATCTTAAAAAAAATACATAGAACATTCTTTGTGTCATAGGGTATCATAGAATCATAGTCATAGAATGGTTTGAATTGGAAGGGATCCTAAAGACCATCTAGTTCCAACCTCCCTGCAATGGGCAGGGATGCCTTCCACTTGACAACTTTGCTGCGGTTTCTTCTCACTTTAAGTTCATATGAATTAATTGGGGTTTTTTTCTTTTCATTGTTTCCATACAGAGGAACAGTGGTGAAGGCACGTGATAAATACCGGCACCCAGAATGTTTTGTGTGCTCTGACTGCAACCTCAACCTGAAACAAAAAGGTTACTTCTTTGTGGAGGGCCAGCTGTACTGTGAAGCTCATGCACGAGCTCGGATGAGGCCACCAGAGGGATACGAAACAGTCACCGTTTACCCAAAATGCTAGTCTTAGGCTGACACACAGATATATGCATGCACACAAAAAGCCATTTCCAGCTTAGAAACTGCAGTACCAGTGTCAGGACTTCTGCCTAAATCCAAAGTAGCAGCTTTTAAACCTTCCCTTGGGGGATTCTGGGGGAGGTGGAAGTCTGTATTAGCCAGCAGTAGCATACTATACCAGCAACATTCTGCTAAAATATTGTCTTTGAAGTTGTCAATGTAAGTCAAGGAAGTATAAAATGAAACAGCTGTCCTGGAATACAAAAAGTGAAACAGCTGAGGTATTACATGAATGCTACAACAGATAATAAGCACTGTAAACAAGGCATTATTTCTAACATAAATTAAGTATCTATGCAAACACCAACACCATCAAAGTCTTACAGTCTACAAATGTAGAGGCTTGACAGGTCACTTAAAAAGCAGCTATTTTACATGGATAGTACGAAACAAGCAGTTGTTCATGTCTGCTTCAGCTATCTATTATTCAACCAGCATTAATGTGCACCCCAAATAGGTTTTGCTTACTTTGCTTTTAATTTGGGGTTATATTGCCTTAATTTTCTGCTGCAGCAACTGTGATGAAGAATAAATGTCAAGTCACATAATAAAATGGCTAGTATAATAAAGACTGGTTAACATGAAGCAAAACAAAAGTTCTACGTTGTCTTAATGATTTGCAATGGCATGATCTTTCACATAACTTAGCAAAAAATTATTCTGAGGCATGCACACCTATACATTGTTTTTGGGGGAAAGAAAACCTCACACTCTAGTAGGAACTCACTGCAAATTGAGTTTGAAGGAAAATTTTAAAACCTTTCTGCAGAAAATTATACTGCATTTTTTCATCTCCATCTTTTAATTTCCATAAGAGAAACAAAGGGGAAACATCATCATAATATCTTTGTTGCTGGAAAATTAAAGCTTGGACAACTTTAAAAACAATTGGTAATTAAAATATGCAAAGGAAAGATCTGTTATAAAAAAATTAGTGAAGCCCTAAGGAAAAAAAAAAAAAAAACATAGGCTGAAAGAATACATTTTTGTCATCAATTCCTGATATTTGTCAAGGGCTACATTGCTTTCAGGTAGCTGACAGCTACATAAACACACCTAACTGCAAAACAAACCTTAGCATTTACAGATAATATCAACACAAGTCAGAAATTGAATTGGTATTTTGAATCCAATTTAAAGTAGAATAATCTAAAAAATTTTTATATCAAGTCTACAAGATTAACAAAAAATAATAACTTTATATACTTTTCCCATTCTACAACATAAGAAACTCTAAAATGTAAGTAGAATATGAACTCAAAATAAGAAACTGTACATACTTTAAATTTATTTTAAAAATTCACAAGTCCCAAAGATTGAAATACAACATCTACATATTCAAAGACTTTTCAGAATGTCTTAAAGTATTATTTCAGAATTAAGAGTTTTGAAAATGTGTGTGTCACTACCTTTATTATTTACATTTGTATATCAAAAGCAGACAAAAAAAATGTTGCACCCTTTCTGAGGTTAGTTCTTGAAATATTTTTGGGCACAAAACATAATTCTGCTCTTCAGGTATCATGGAGGCTACAGATAGTATTAATATTTTCCCACTAATAAAGCCCACAATTCTGAAAATCCTTTTGAAAGTGAGAGTGCATATAATGTCTATTTTTACAAACTTAAAATGTCATTGGTGTTTTAAAATGTTTGTCTAATGTTTGTGCCTTTGTACGTAACTAAAGGTAAAAATAAATCTATTACATATAATAAATATTCTGTGTTTCTTTTCAACTGTTATGGAAAATGAGAAAGTGTGAGTGTCAAGTGACTTGAAAATAATAGAAGTTTGGCATTTCACCCTGACAAAGCAGTTTGCTTCAGACTTATCAAACCCCTGTCAAGAACAAAAGGCAATTTTTGTAATAGGCATTTGAGTACATAACCTAGGCTTTCTAAAACAGAATGACATCAAGTGCCTTCAAAACTAAACACCTAAACCTGCTCTCTTTAGCACGTCAAACATGCTCATTACAAATGTGTGAAAATTGGAAATGCAGATATAAGAACTGTTATGTTACAAGGAAGTCATGGAATGTGACCTGATGCTAAAACTTTGGGGGAAGTTCAATGATATTGCATCATCATGTAGTGTTATTTTGAGAGGTCTGAAGTTGGATGTGACTTTGATAGAATTAGAAGGTAGGCCTATTTAATTGCAAGTACCAACCTATAAGAAAACATTTACATCAATGTAACATAAAGGAAACTACGATTTTCAGTTAATGCAGATTCTGAAATCCTTGACCCCAATAGAGGAGAAAAATAGGAAATCTCATCCTACAGTCACTTCAGTCTGGGAGAACTGAATATAGAGTTTTAAATGTGAGAGGAAGATACAATTCTTCCTATGGCGTGCTCAAGGCCAAATTCCTTATCTCAGTAGGGTTTCAGTGATTCATGGCACAAATCCTTAACAAAGTGTCCAGCTGAAGAACAACCCACTTAATCCTCTGCCTTCAGAATGACATAGCCAATCAATCATGCTAGCTCGATGCTGCTATGCCTCTCAGCTGTGTCTAGACTTTTCTTACATAAATTAAAAGCCAAAAGCAGACATGGCATTTATTTTTAGATGGAGAGAGAGGTAGGAAGTGTGACCTCATAGGCTTGTTATCTCGACTCTTAAGATACTGATGAACAGGTGTGAAAAGCTTTCCTCAGCTATGCTACTGCTTCATTAACAGCAGCGATAAAAACTTATGAAACTGTAATACTCCACAGGAGGAAGCCAAGAATTGCCTTTGAAAACACACATATTAATTTATATGGTACTTTCGTATCACTTGTTACACGACAAATTTGATCTTTTGGTCTTTCAAGTGTTGCCAACAATCTGGAACTTTAAAAATTTCTCTAAATCAGTTAAGAGAAACTATGCTGCTTTCATCAACTAAATAGCTTCTCTAATTTTTTTCAACCACATTTCATCACTTAAAAAATTAGACTAGCACTTTTGTTCAGTTCAGAAGCATGCTATTGAAATAAACCCTGTGTTATTCCCACTGACTGCATTATGGTTCATATCACACAACAACTTCAGAGTGTTTTCCTTTAGGATGAAATTCAGCCAGAATTTGTTTTCTGGGAGCACTGCTAATGCACACCAACCACTAATGGGAACTCAGTCCATAGAATCAAAATAGAACTGAACAGACCATCCCTGAAACATGTATAAACAAAGGTACCAGATCCTCAGTACCAATTGATCTCCTCCACTGCATCACGATGCCTTCTAAAGCACCCAAAGCTTGAAGCACTGCTTGCAAGCTTTATAGAGGAAAGGTTTCTTAAAATAAATTAAATTACTGACTGCTTATCCAGTCTCAGAATTTGAACCGGTTTCAGATATTTCAACGCTCAGAGTTGTTTGATCAAGACTTACGGTTCAAATTTCTATAAACCATATCAAAGGAAACAACTGTGCAGCTGTGCAGATCTGACTTGCTTGTAAAACACATGCACTTGATTTAAACTCCATTTTAGGGGGCTTTTACACAAGGACAAGACCATTATTTACCTAGTGCATTCAGACATTTATAAATAAAATGGTGGGAAATAAAACACATGTTGGCCTGTATCCAGCAAATTTTATCACTAAAGGCAATGTACGCTGCAGATTTGCCAGTTTCTGTTTCTTTTTTTAAACGTCTGTCATCCAAGAAGGCTATTCAGATAGCTTCTTTTGAAATTGTTAACAAGATATTTCCACAGATTATTCCTTTTTAGCTTAACGCATGAAGTTTTGAAATAAAAAGCATACAGGTCTTCAGTTTATGGTCAGTGCCACCGACATATTGCCTCCACAGCATAAATAATATGATTTACACAATGTCTGAGTTCACAAAGGATTTTGTTTCTATATATGGTAAAGCACACATTTGTTTTAGCATACTCAGTGAGTGGTTTTAGTTACATGCACCCTACCTAATTCATCCTCTCTTGGCACACCAGAGCAAAGGCCAGTAAAGCTTTTAGGAGAGTCTAGAAAAAATCATATTACTCTGGGGAAAAAATGCTCTCTTTGGCACAGGCTAGAACAGTTGACCAAAATAAAACTTGAAAGAAACACTGTATCATGCAGTTCATGTGCTGACAAAATTACAGGAGTGATATAGTGACAAAGCACAAAACACAGAAACTGTAGAATAGTTAAAGATTATTACTAATTACTCAGAAAACAAAATATTCACTAAATAACAATAGGATTCTGAGGGAAAAAATATTTTGTAAGATTTTCACAGTTTTTATTTTCATGACACTGTTCAAAACCAGATTTAAACAGATGTCTCATTCTCTGGTTTGTTTTTTTTAATCTTTTTAGTATGTATTTGATTTAAGAGATTTTTAATTATCCTGCTAAACCAGCAGCTTATATAACGTCAAATAGTTAAATAATAATTAGACCAGATATACTAAAGAGATATGACTGGAACAATATGTTCAAGGGTAACAAAACAAAACAAAAACACAAACCAAACAAACACACACCCCCCCCAAACAAAACAAACAACCAAAAAAATAAAATCAACAGGTAATACATGCAGCCAAATTATCTTCACACATTCAGGCCAAATCAAGTTTCTGTATCACAAAAAAGAGCAATATTCTGATTTTATGCAAAACCTGTAGGGCATCAGTAGCAACACTTATAAGTGTTATAACACAAGTGTTGCCATTGGCAAGCAGCACAAGGCACAGAAATATTCAGTCACAAACCACAAAAATATTCAGTGTATTTGCACAGAGAAAGGAATCCAAGTTTCCCAGCACTAGCTGTGCAACCAGGGTGATTACAAGGTGCTTGCAGACTGTGCAGATATAGAAAGCACAAGCATAGGTAGTTTTCTGTGAGGAGGAGTAAATCCCAAAGAGAATCTGTGATTGCACAAATGACAGTCTTTAGCTCTACTTATGGGCAAAATAACCTTTTTATATATTGGTTATTTCATTTGTGTAGAACTCATTCAATTCTGTAATTATAAATGAATGCTATCTATTTACTAATCATATTTACAGATGAAATATCTCTCATCTGCAGTGTCACAAATAATTCTCACCACTGCTCTACTCTGTGGAGTTTGGACTTCTAAAATTTTTACTTCTACATCTTGCACATTTAAGAAAGTTAAGAGTGCAAGAAAACTGACAAATATGAGAGAGTTAACTAAGAGACTTCTATTTTGGCTTTCTAAAATTTTCCAAGAATTGCATTCCTTTCTGCTGTTTCACTGTTGCAAATTGCCTCAATTTCATTTTCCTTTCACTGTAAGAATACCCCTATCTTCCAAATCATGGTCAGTTTTACAGAGAGCCCCTATTCACTGCTCTGGATCTCTTGCACCTGTTTGCCAGTTCAAAACCTTACACAAGTAAGGTGAAAACTAGGAGGTGAAAGCTTTAATTGTTTCCAAATTAAATTCTCTCACTCTCTGCCTTACCTTATCCTATATTACAAGAACACTCAGAAGCAGAGGTGTTGCAACTGTACCAGCCACTACACTGAGAATAATAAATAATTGGTAGCGCACAGTTTAAAATTCAGATTCAGCAGGCAAGGCAATAACAGTATGGAAGGGAAAGTGGCATGATGCCTTACAAACATTTTTCCACACAAGATTGATGGAGGTTGTAATAAAGAAGCTCTAAGAATCCCACAGTGAAAGAAAATGCATAAATAACCAATCAGCACAAAGAAAGAACACACAGGGCAAAACGTGTGAAAACTAGTTATACACCAAGACACCAGCTAGATCCTTTATCAGCTGATCTAGTTTCTGGCTCATAACAATTTCTCTCTTCCCTAAACACAAATGAATGGGAAAAAATGAGAAGCATGCAGAAGGATCCTGCACTGTGTTAACAGGAGTAGTTCTTTAAACTTCTGCTTGACTACACAATCACAGGGACTTTGAGTGACTCTTTGATCTTAATACAGGATTATAATTCTAAAAATGATCAGTTGTTTCTTCTCTGACTCATAATTCACCTAACCTTTTCCATTCTCACTCTGGCTCATTATGAGATTCTTCTCTATGAGTACATACACCACCTGGCTCTGGTAATTGCCTTCTCTACATACTTCCTCTTCTTTGCTTACTAACTGGTCTTTTTGAATCCAAAGCTACTTTCACCGTTGACAGAGTATGAAAGTGTAGCCCTTCAGAAATGGTGCACTGACTCACAGTGCTGTTTTTCCTTACAAGTTCACAAAAATGCCAAAGAGATCAGTTCCCTTATTAAGTGTGGAGTTTTAATGACCTTGTAGACATTGTTCTCTGAAAAACACACCTAAACACAGATGGGGCTTTTGATGTCTGTTAGCAAAATTTGTAACAGTTATTGTCCTGCTATAGGCAGAACTAAGGACTGAGTAAAATATGCTTTACACTGGTAGCATCTGGGCCAATAACAGGCTGTCAAATCAATCATGGCTCTACTGTGGCATGTAAGGGAAAAAGGCAAAACCTTTGAGGCATTCAGAATGCAGTGTTGTACTGGATCTCACTGCTTATTGCCCAGAGGCTTTTCATGGCAATTAAATTTCCTGGAAACAAGGTCTCCTCCTGAATGCTGAAAGGGCTCAAACTCATGTTCTCACCCAAATACAAGAGATAATACAGTGATCTGAAAGTTGGACAATCTCTTTTTTCCCACCATTCCAAGGTCAGACAAAAATGCTAAGTGTCTGACATTATATTTAACTCACCAATAACAGAGGATACTGGATGCATGGTAAAAACTCATTCACAGAGTAGAATAATATGAATAGTTACACTCATACAGATTCCTATACGAAAGTGGGTAAATTTGCCGAAGTTGTGACAACAGAATCCTCTTTTGAATTTATATCTTAAATGCCCCTTTCCTTGATACTTCAGACATCCCCAAAGAGGTCGATTTACTTAAACTGACAGCTCTGACTCATACATTGCTTTTCAAGTTAGAGAACCAAACTGACATTTGCAAATATTTAGCAGATTTTGTCTCTATGATCAGCCGGTCAGATCCTGATGCCTCACATACTTGTATAATCATGGTTATCATGTTTCAATAAACCTGTCTAGCTTGCACCTGTTCAAAGGTTGGTGAAACATGTCTACTCATCGCCTCACAATAACCAAGAAGTGACAGCTGTCCCTGTAGCTGATTCTAACATTTCTATCATAATGAGGGACACAGACAAATGCCATTAGCTATTCATATTTAGCCCATATTTCCATAAGAAGATTCATGGGGCTATAAAGACCTGAGTCATGCACTCTCAAGATAGATTGGCATCTGATATCACAAGTTATGAGAATGATGGACTGTTTCCGGATACATCTCTCCTCTTTTCTTTCTTTTTCCTTTTATTAAAACCAGTTAGTGAATAACTGTTGCTGACTGTTTTTGTGAAAGCTATTTTTAGGGAAGAGACAATCAGTGTCAAAAACCAATTAAGGAACATACTAGTAATCCTTGGCACTTCTTGCACCTTCAAACTGAAAGAGTAATGCCTGCCATTTTTCTAAAGCTTCGTATTAGATGATGTTGAAATGTTTTGTAAAATAGTGCTTTGTAATATTTTTAAGGGTGGGGAATGCATTCAGTGTCAGTTTTTAAAAAGATACCAGTTCTCATTTTATTAAAACTATTAGCCTCTAATCATACCAGTTTATTGGAATCTTTGTAAAAAGAAAATTAAAAAAAAAAAAAAAAAAAAAAAAAAAAAAAAAAAAAAAAAAAAAAAAAAAAAAAAAAAAAAAAAAAAAAAAAAAAAAAAAAAAAAAAAAAAAAAAAAAAAAAAAAAAAAAAAAAAAAAAGGCAGGGAAAGGACTATTCTCCTCAGATCTTCAAGAAAAAAACAATTTACCTTCATCTTCAGAGAATGTCTCTTTCCCTTTAAAATTACTACCTTGTAAGAAGTAAGGGAAAGTACTAACTTATAGATTCATCAAAAAAAGATATGTTGAAATTTATCTTTCTTTTTTATCAGAACTTGTTCTACAGTTTATATATTCTTGCCGAGGCCAGGAATAAATACTCTTTATTAAGGAAAAAAAAAAAAAAAAGAGTTACTGACTTTATCTAAGATCAAGTTTTAGCTCCACATCCAATTCACTTATCCACAAAGCAGAAATTATTTTCTATCAAGTGACTAAGCAATTATATACTTCCATCCCACAACTTTTCTTTTTTTTTTTGACCAAAACCTTTAACATTAGGTTCCACGTTCACCTGCTGCAGCACTTCCCAGCTTAAAAGTGATCCAGCAGCCCTCAGCTCTTAAGGCCAATGATGGGGAATGAGACGAGTGGGCCACTCTAGGTACCACACAAGCACAATGGCATCTGCATTGTCCCGTTCAGAAACTAACACCAAACCATCTCCTGGGGCACACAGGGGATCTTCATCACTTGTACACAAAGCCTGGGACTGTGTCACAAGGGTTCTGCTGAGAGGTTTTTTCCCTGTTCCTGTATTGGTGGCCAGAAAAGTCCTGGTCCAGCAAGCTCTCTGAAGGTCTTTAGACTGGTAGCATACAACAGGATTAACTCTGACTGAGATTCACACACATACTTCCAATAATACTAACTTGATGTGTATGTCAGTTCCTGAACTTATTAGATGAATTTTTCTTGCATCACTAGTTCTTTCTTCTTCCTATTGCACCGCTTTGAAGCAAAGCCAAGCCTTCTGTTGTCTCCTAGACCTTTCATGGTATAGTATCATTTTTTACAACTTAACAAACATTTTGTAAGTTATTTTTGACAAAACAGCCCAATGTAAAAAAAAAATAAAATCCTACTTGATTTCCTAGCACAGCTAAAGGAAAATCTGAAATGCTTGAAACAAAGATCAAAACCATTAACTGTTAAAAAGCCATTCCCAAAAATTTAAGGGCACATTTCGCCATCAGGGACTCCCCCCAAAAAAAGGTTCTGATTCTAGCTCATGGAAAAGCCCTGAAGAAGCAACTCTAGAGACAATGTTGGCACTAATCTTAGAATAGGATCCATAAAACTCTCCAAAATTGCAAACGGGACAGATTACAGCGACAGATTTTATGTTCTATTAATTATGGATCGCACACATAACCCAAAACTTGTTTTTCTCCTTATGATGTCACAAAAATTAAAAACAAAAACAAAAATAAATTTATTTCTCAGTTGGTAAGAAGCTAAATATAAGATTTGTGTTCCTTGGTGTTGTGTAATACTGCTGGACTAATTCCAGACACTAAACTCCTCAGCTGTCCCTTGACAGGTGTAAAATGGTTTCACTAACTTTGTACTTCTGCAAAACCACATTAGAACTATTCAGAGAACCTGAAGACCTTGAGTATTACAGCTATGTCATTTTTACAGACTGAGAGTCATGACCCCAACTTAACTCTCTTACCTACATAACTGCAAACTACCTGTCAAAAATGATGTTCAAATAGACAATTATCAATGCCTTTGTCAGTCTGTGGAACTGTGATCCTCTGATGAAATAAACACTTGCGTAAACTTTCAGTCCCATGACTGAATATTAAAGAAGTCAAATTTCTTCAACATCTCTCATCACTAAACATGTTAACCAATTATATTACATAAACCCAAGACTGTGCAACGTGGATTCTCCTGAGATATTTCTTCCCTGTTCCTGCCTTGGTGGAAGAAAAAATGTCCCAAGTTATTATGTTACAGATTTAAAATTTGAACGTGAAATAAAAAGGTTGAGTTTGAATTTGTTCTTCCACCAACATAATCCTGCCACATCTCTAGCTTTTATGCAATACAGGGTTCAAAAAATATCTCTAACTTCAACCAATCAACTGTCATACAAGCTTTAACAAGGAAGGAAGGATGGGAGAGAGAGAGAGAAAGAGAGTAAGAAAGAGAGAAAGAGAGTAAGGAAGAGAGAAAGGAAGGGTGAAAGGAAGGAAGGGAGCAAGGAAGCAAGGAAGGAAGGAGGAAAAGAAAGAATGAAGGAAAAGAAAGAAGAAAGGAAAAGCAAGAAGGAAGGAAAAGAAAGAAAGAAAGAAGGAGGGAAAAGAAAGAAAGAAAATGAAAAGGCCCTCCGAGGGCTGAGCGGGCCATGCGCAGGGGCTGCCTCCAGCACTGACGGTGGCGGGGCAGCAAAGCCTTTCCGTGCCTTCTTTCCCGGCTTTCCTCCGCCACCCTGCGGGCTGTCAGGCTAGTGATCCCCAGCAGCCTCCGGTGGGGACCGGCCTCGATGGGAGGAAAAAGATGACGGAGAAGGGCTGTCCCGCCTCCCTCAGGGACCTTCCAACACTAATACTTCTGTTGATGATCCTGTCCCGTGCCAGGAACGGCAGCAGGACTCAATCCAGAGCAGCAGAAAGAAACAATTATGTGCTTCCTCAGGCAGAACAGCAAGGCTGAATTCATAGGATATCCTCTTGGAGAACATGGCAGCACTTATGGCTGTCAGGAAACTGGGGAAGAGGGGTAAATAGAGATGACGTGCTGGTAAATAGAGGTGACTCACTTCCTAACAGTCTGCTTGTGGTCTGGCTTTGGACAGTGCTTGATGTTGGTCGTTTTGAGGTCAACAAAATTAAAGATTACATATTTTTAAAACTGTTCTTAGACAACATAGATGAAATAAAGCACAAGTTGTATTTCCACTACAGGGAAACAATCACAGTAGTTTCACTGTTGGCCACGTGACATAACTTGGATAATACATACACTGACATTCACTTCAGAGCGTATGCACTTCCTCCCTCTGCAATATATAGTCAGTTTCCAGGCCAAATTACTCACTAGAAAGTATGCTTTCTAAACATACCTTTTAAAATTCCAGCTAAGCAATAAGATGAAAATATATGTAAAAATATAACACTGGACTCAATAAATAAACTATTTATTGTAGTCTTATATTTAGAAACAAAATATTGAATTTTCAAAAATTAAAGAGATAGGATTGCCCTATATAGTTGAATTTCACTTTTTCACATTTTATTTGCTTTGTTTAACAATTTAGAGTCTAAAAAAGTGCACCCTTCATTTCACTTTTTTGCACCTAATAAGGTATCAGCTGTGCAGTCTTGTAGTTCTTTACATCCAATGATGTGAAATGAAAATTAAGAGAAGCTTACTGGATTTTTGTAGAATATCACCATAAAAATTGCAAGAGTTTTTGCAAAAATGAAAAAAAATGTGGTACACCCTGTCCAGTAATTAAATTTAAGAATTTGCATCTTTGTAAAGTAGGATTGATTTCAATAGAGCTCTGGGTGAGAGCAAGAATCTACACTAGCAAATCCAATTATAGGATTATGGTCCAAATATCGGAAAATAAGCTTTCCATTGGAAGGTACAAAAAGAACTGTAGTTCAGTGGGGAAGTAGATGTTTTGCAAAATATCTTACCACATTTCTTAAAATCTATGACCTATGAGCTTCATATTTGTAATAAATTCAGTTTACAATTCCCATTCTGTTAAACCTAGGAATAATGAACCAAAATGAAAACAGTCTTTAAAATTCTCATTTTAGTAGTGGAGAATTTTAAATACTAGTTCAAACTTCTTTCCATGGAATTTACGTTGGATATGTTTAATGAATCCATTGTAACTACATGTGTGAGCACAGAGTGTTAATGCACAATCAGTACCTCCCTTTCAGGTTTGAGACCTATTTCACACACAGTTGGGGTTTTTTTCCCCACTAAAACTATTTAATTTGGAACATGAATGTTTGTTCTGTTGATAAAACAATAATACAAACAATTAAACTGATAAGAAGGTTGCTCAGACCAACATACCATCCTTTTTCCCTTTTACGCAAGTGTATACGTGGCAAGTCATTCTTCCTTCCATTGGTGCTGGTGGCTTTGGTGTACCAAAAAATTACTTCTGTTTCTTTCTTAGTTTCCATTAGTCATGATGTACTGGATTTTCATGGCAAGGTTTTAGTGAAGGAGGGGGCAACAAGGGATGGCTTCTGTGAAAGCTGCCAGAAGCTTTCCCTGTGTCTAATGGAGCCAGTGCCAGCCAGCTCCAAGACTGAGCCCATCAGTAATGGCAGTAAGGCCCCAGGGCTAACCTAGTTAAGAAGGGAAAAAAGTCATTGTGCAGGAGCAATTTCAGTAAGTGGAGAGAGAAGTGAGAATATGTGAGAGCAACAGCTCTGCAGACACCAAGGTCAGTGCAGAAGGAGGGGGAGGAGGTGCAGCCTATGGAGGACTCCACATTTGAACGGGTGGATGCCCAGAGGAGGCTGTGACCCCCTGGAAAGCCCACACTGGAGCAGGATCCAGGCAGTGACCTGTGGATGCATGGAGAGAAGAGCCCATGCTGGAGCAGGTTTGCTGGCAGGACTTGTGACCTTATGGAGGACCCACGATGGAGCAGTCTGTTCCTGAAGGACTGCATCCCGTGGGAAGGGACCCATGCCAAAACAGTTCATGAAGAAAGGCAGCCTGTGGGAAGGACTCATGTTGGAGAAGTTCATGGAGGACAGGAATGACAGAGAGTCTTTGGTGGCCACACAGTGTCCAGCCAAGGTGAGCCCACCACAAGTGAAAGGCAACGTGCTTATCTACCTATAAACATGCACTGTGTTCCACAAATCTCCTCTAACACTGCACAGTGACATGTTCATAGTTTAGAATCCTTTTTGAGTGCCATTGTTCAAAAGCTTCACAGGCTTAAATTACCTCATGTTATGTCTGCCAGCAGAGGGAGCCGAATTTATTCCACAAACATAAGGGAAAACCAGATGTTTTTTTAACAGGCCTTTTTACATTTTTGAAGTCAGAAAAGAATAAAAAACAATAATTTTTCAGTGACATCTGTACAGCATGATTTCTAAGGTCTCTATATATAGAGAGACCATATATACATATATATATGAGAGACCACATGTATATATATATATATATATATATATATATATATATATATAGCCAGATCCATATAGCCTTACAGAGTAACCTGAATTTGCAGAAGAGAGTAGTAATGAATTTTGAAAGCCAGGTTCCTCATACATTTCTTACCTTCTTTTCAATAATTCATTTCTTCACTTATTCCATTATTTTATACAGCAATAAACAGCTGAGCTAATCACTTTCGATAGACAGCAAACATAAAACAAGAACTTCAATTAAAGCAACTTACTTTGTCACATTCAAAGTTGTTACGCTCGTAGCAGGTCTGCTTTTAGATCAAGGAAGATGATGAAAAATCACTCGTTCTTCATTTTTTATGGCAGCTTTAGATTTTGAACAGCAAAGATCAGCAGAATGCCTTAGGTAAGGATCAAATGTGCCTCCCTTCGTACCACCTGGTTGAAAAAAAAGGGCCTTTTTGAAGTGCCCATTTACAGTATAACTGACTTAATCAAAATATTTTTCATGCAAAAACAAGTAAGAATACTTAAAAGCAGACTGCTATATACTTATATATATTTAAAAAAAATCCAAATATTCCTTAAATTTGCAATGTAAAAGTTAGGGGGAATTTTAGTCACTATTTTGATGAATTACTAGTTTTCTATGTTCTTTTGTAAGTCTGGATTATGAGGAAAGGATCTTAAAAATGCAACAGAAAAAGTATAAACTCGCTAAAATGAGCTATGTTGGTGGGGGAAAGAAAAAAAGGGAGTTCCTATGTTAGTTTGCTAGTAGGGATTGTTACAGACAGCACAGTTTCAGCATTATAATCAATAAACTTTCTGTCATATAGGATTGAACACAGCTTTGGCTTTTCCTGAAAAAGTATGTCCACCAATACTACAAGAGTGACAGATTTTAAAAAACATGCAGAGACATAATTAATTCTTTGCAATCCCAAGAACAGCTAAACCCCCTAGTTTGCTGAAGCTGCATTCCTGAGTAGTGCAGCAGTAAGCAATTCAATCAACAATAAAGCAATTTTTACTATAATAACTCACACAGCAGAGAAGGAAAGTGTGCCATAGCTTAGGAAGTACATATAATTTAAATATTCAGGAAAAGCATATATGGTGTGAAGGACAGGGATCCTGAATCTTCCCATGGGAGCCATGGGATCACCACTGTCAGCCAGTCAAGGTGCTGACTTTCTAGCAGCTAACAATATTTATTAGATTTACAAGATTTATTAGATTTATGAATTTACATGAAAAAAAGAACAATTTTTTTTATATAGCATCTAGGATAATGAGGTCCCATTCTTCTGACAACAACATAGAAATATTATTGTGCTTTCAATTTTGGCAGTGTTTGGTCATCATGGCACTGTAGCTTATGTCTCCAAATAAAAAATTAATGTCATATCCTTAACTTGTGTGGGATACTGCCAGATGTCTCAAAGAAAAAATAATAAATGAACAATATTAAACCATTTTTATACAAGATGGTTATTCATTTGTTTCCCTTCCTCCAGTTTGTAAATAAACATTAGTGATTTCAAGCTAAAGGAAATCCAGAGGGAACAAAAAGTTAATTTAAACTTATTAGTTTACACTTACTCTCTAGTAATAAATAATCATATCACTAATACATAATAAACCAAAATATTTTTACCTTTGCATTTATTCTTTCTACTTCATCAGGTTCATGCAGATGTTGTTCATCCATGGTAAGGTCTGCATAAATGTAAAAACAAAATTCATTACTTGGGTATTCAAACCTCAAGAACCATTTAATAAAATACTCTGCAAGAAGCAATACTGTGAAGTTACCCATATCCACTTCCTTTCTTTCTTGAACTAGTATAAAACTTCTTTCCAGGAGGAATGTATCTTTCACTGGCTTTCAGTTGTGGACTGAAGTACACATATAAGCCTCCTATGATTCCATAAGAGCTGACAAATCACATCTAAAATAGCCAAGGACGGTTTTGAGTACAGAACTCACACATAGCCTGTCCCATCAGAAATAGCACACTTATAACTCTGCTGGTTTTGGCTGGTTAATTTGGTTCATTTTCTTCCCCGTGGCTACTACGGGGCTTTGTTTCGGATTTATGCTGAACACAGAGCTGATAAGATACAGATGTCTTTTGTTACTGCTGAGCAGTGTTTTCACAGAGCCAAGGCCTTTTCTGCTTTTTGTACTGCCGCACTGGCAAGGACACTGAGGGTGCAAAGGAAGTTGCGAGGAGACACAGCCAGGACAGGCGACCCCAGCTGACCAAAGGGTTGCTCCACACCGTAGGACATCATGCCCAGTACATCGAGTGGAGGAAAGAAGAGGGACATTTGGAGTGATGGCATTTGTCTTCCTAAGAAATCGTCACACGCGGTGCGGCCCTCGGGATGGCTGAATGCCTGCCTGCCCGTGGGAAGCAGTGAATTAATTCCTTGTTTTGCTTTGTCTGTGTGTGTGTCTTTTGCTTTGCCTAATAAACTGTCTTTAACTCAACCCACAAGCTTTCACTTCTTTTCCCAGTCCTGCTTATGGGAGAGTGAGCAAGCTGGCTGGGGTTAAACAACGTGAATATCCAGAAAGCTCTGAGAGATTTGTATCACACAGTAGCCACATCTGTCATGTGAGTGCAAAGCAGAAAAACCGCAGCATCACAGCAGTGGAAACACATCTAATATACTAGATTTTATACATTTTATTGTAGTAACTAATATATTGGAATACTGCGTAGGATGGAAGGTCTAGGCATATTTTGCTTGTGCTAAGCACCTGAGATAGTATGCAGAAGTTTTAAAAAGCTTGAAGTTTCGGGGTTTGTTTTTGTTTGGGGGGGGTTGTGGGTTTGGGGGTTTTTTTTGTTTAATTGGGGTTGTTTGGGATGGGGTTTTTTGTTTGGCTTGTTTTTTTGCACCGTGTGGAGGTTCATACTGTATTGGGTAACCTCAGTGGTGTTCCTCCAACCAAAGGGCCGGCGACAGCAGAGAAAGAAACTACCTGAGATGACAGAAAACTGACCCCTGCCCACTAGCTGAAGGGCTCGCTGTTATGAAGCTAGTTGGCGTTATTGAGGAGGAGGATAGGAGTAATTTATGGAAAATAAACAGACCTGGAATTAAATTCTACAGTGTAACGCACAGAGCACTGATCAAGGCAATTAATGGGGAGGATTTCTGGGCCTCAGCATCTTGATGCGACTGAGCAGGTGGATGTGAACGAGTCAGGCCTGGAAGCAGGAGTAATGCGAAGCAGAAGGCGGGCAAGTGGGATTCCGGAGCGTCTTCCAAGGAATTTGCAGAAATGGTGAGCAGGTACCACAGTCTTGCCGCAGGGCACTGATACCAGACGGACTGGGCTCAGTGCAGCTACGGTCGCCCAAGCTAAAGAAGGCTCAGCTCTACGCAGTCGGCCGGGAAGCGCGGCAGGACTGCAGCGAAGGGCAGGGAAGGGCAGGGAAGGGCAGGGAAGCCGGGTGACTCCAGAGGGACCCGTGCGGCACCGTGGCCCCTCCTGCCCGGCCGTACGAGAAGGAAGCCAGAGCCACGTCCACAGCCCGGCAGGGTCACAGCGCTGCAGTGCGGGGCCGCGGTCGGGGAGGCGGGGACGCGCCGCCACCGGGATCTGCTCCCCGCCCCTTCCCGGCGGGAGCGCGCGTGCGCCACCGGGATGTGCCCGGGCCCGGCCCCCGCGGCGGCACTGACGGATGTGGTGAGTCCGCCCCTCCCTTCCCCTGCGCGCATCTGTCCTCCTTGGGGTTAGGAATGGGTAGGTGGGTGTTCATCCGTCCGTCCGTCCGTCCGTCCTCAGCGGGGACGGCAGTTCTCCCGCCGGGCTGGGCCGGCGGCGGGGCCGGGGCTGCCCGCCGTGTCCCCTGGCGGGCTGGGAGCTGTGTCCGCGCCGCCAGGTGGGTTTGGTGGCGGCGTTTGGGCCTCCAGCCCCAGGGGCACGTCGGAGAGAGGTGTCGAAATCCCTGGGGCCCCTCTCTGCAGGGCCCGGGTCGTGTCAGACGGGGGCAGCGGCACCTCCCGCGTTGCCCCGTCCTCCTTCCCACTGGCAGCTGCGATTCCCCATCGCCCTGGGGCCTCGGTCTGCGTGGCTTTGGCCAGGGGTTTGTCGGAAGACCTCATCATGATAGAGCCGGACACTTTTCGGTGGTGCCAAGCAGTAGGACAAGAGGCAGAAACCGATGCCCAGGATGTTCCACCTGAGCACGAGGAAGAGCCTCTTTACTGTGCGAGTCACTGTGCACTGGAACAGGTTGCCCAGAGAGGTGGTCGAGTCTCCTTCACTGGAGATGTTTAAGAAACGTCTGCAGGCAATTTTGTGCAGTGTCCTCTGGGATGACCCTGCTTTAGCAGGGGGGTTGGATGACGTGACCCACTGTGGTCCCTTCCAATCTGACCTATGATCATCCATGATGAGCCACTGTCAAAAGGCCAGATGCTCTCATCCTGCTTTTACAGAGCTCTGCTTCTTATTCATGAATGTTATTCTTGTGTAGTAATAATTCAAATAAAAAGCTCTTTCACATCAACCGGGCAAACTTTCTTTCACACTCAGGCACTTGAGTGCCTTTCACACTCCAAGACCCTATTAATGTAGATAACCATGTTATCTAAAATACTTCACGTTTATGTTTCAGGAACCAAACTCTTTGTTGTAGAACATTGGCACTCCAGAGTCACTGAAACCTGAAAATCCTTTGCCCACAACTAAAAGTGTAGTAGATGATTATATTTTCATCAGGTATGCATATCCTGCACGTTTCTCTTTAGAATACTTTTAATGGAAAGAAAGTCCTATGTTTTCTTTCTTTCATGAGTAACACTAGCGTTGCACCTGGAAGTCTCTCATAGTTTTTAAGTAAACAGTTATGTGATAAGCCTTTCCAAAGGGTCATAGTGTAATTGTAGGTTTTGGGGGGGGGGGGGGTTAGAGCAATTAAGGCTGTGAAGCATTTCTTTTTGTGCACTGCTGTGCCACTCACTTCCGTGTTTATTCACTGACCTCTTCTAATCTGAGCAGCATCAGTAATTGCTGGTGTGCTGGCATACTGAGGTAAACCAGAAGTCAGTTGTGGCTGAAGAGAAGGCACGTTGAAATGGCCATTCATTTTCATTGCTTCTTTTTTCTCCTTAGGTAATTCTAGAAGCTATGGATATACTCTTCAGAATAAGAGGAGGCTTGGATCTTGCATTTCAGCTGGCAACTACTGATGGTGTGTCTATTAGACTAATAGATTTCTTAATATTTATATAAACTTTTATCAATAAACTAGTTAAGATATTTATTTTGTTTGCATTTCACCAGGTGTTAAGTGCTTCTTCCAAAACCTGTAACAATTAAGTATGCAAAATGTTATTCTTTATCTCATTGAATTTTCTGACAGTCTTTTTCCATCATATGTTTCTTATTTTAATTTGAAATAAAGTTTAAATTGAGACTTTAAACTCATGTTATTTGCATATATTTCTTACTTTTGGATATGTTGTTGGAATCACTTTTCACTTGAATCCAAAGTTGACCCTGAAATTCTAAGAAAAGAGAGAATAATTTAATGACAATGAATTAGGTTATAACAGGATTGTATTAATACAGTTTTGGGACTGTGGTCCAGTCTTCCTAGAGAAATAGAGAAGGGGAATGAGTCAGTAAGTCACCCTATTGAATTTGGGTGTGATTGGCTACTGCAATTCCAAGTGATAACAAGGGACTAGTCCATGTGGTGTTAAGGGGCTCCTGCAGTCCCACACTATTACAGTAATGTGACATCCTCTTCAGAAAGTCAGCTCAAAGCTATCAGCGACCTATGGAGCTGTCACAGGGCGGAATGTGGAAGGAGGTTGTCTGTAACTCAACTGTCACTCATTCTGCTTTTTAAAAGACGTCTCTATTAGAAACACTGAATTCCGTTTTAGTGAACCTTGAAAAGGAACTTGGGCTTATTTGAGTTCGTGATGTAAAGCAGAAGTGTGGAATTTAGATTAGCCTAATGCAAAGCAACATTTTGTGAGCTGGATCCTCCAAGAAATGCTATTTATTTGATTTAGTTTAGAGTTTAGTGAATTTTAAGCACAGTGAAACAGAGTGGTATTTGAATTGTCGAGGTGCACAGTATTCACACCACTCCTTTTGAGGGCAGTAGGTTTTTCTTTTGGGGCAGTTTTCCTTTGACTTTTCTAATACTGTAGTTTTTACAGACTTCTAGTGCAAAAGTTATCTAATAATTACCAAATTTAAGCTAATGGATTAAAAGTATACAGCATAATCTTTGATGACTTATTAGGCTTTTTAAACTCGTTGTATTCTAAGTAATGGTTTTTAGCCTCCTCAGTGAAGAAAAAAATGTGGGTAATGTGCAAAAGTTGCTCTGTCATGTGCAGTATTGGTTCAGTTGTAAGGGGTGGGTAAAACTTAAGTAGTCAAGTCAAGCTCTGAAAGACAGCTGTCTATACCAGGACTAAAGTTTAAGGAAGACCAGGGTTACAGTTGCAGGTTTATGTTGGCCAAAACTTGGTCTTGAGTTGGAATGTAGGCTCTACTTTTCCAAACATTTAGTCTGTTTGTATTTCTGAACAATGATACGAAGTCTGAAACACATGACTCAGATTTAGTTAAAAGTTTGACTGTACATAGAAGTTTGTTTGCAACTGTAGGCTTGGTTAAGAATTATAGATGTGAGAATTGACTGCAGAATAGGTTATTCTTCTGTAATTCATTCAGCTCTTCATATTTGACATCTAAAAAAGAGAACTTTTGTTCAGGGAAGTATGAGTATGAATGTTTGAGGCAGACCTGCTAAGTGAAATCTTACATCAGTTTCTGTTTACCTAGCCATTTTTCTGATCCTAACAGCATTTAGGTTTTGATTACAAGTCAAAACTTTTTTTTTTTTAATGCATGCCCAGCAGCTATAAAAGAAGGGTGAGGGAATTTTCTAGTCTTATTGTATCCCTATTGTGTTTCAGAGGCATCAACAAAAAAGACATTAGGATATGTTTTCAGTGATCTTGCAAACAAATTGTCCTCAGAGTTTCTTGTACTAAGAATTTGCCACAGTTCAGTCTATGTGTGGCCCAACAATGGTATGACCACAGTTCCAGAGCTGACTGACGAGTCTGCATGTAAGGAGATAACACGGTTTATACAGTGAGTATATTTAAAAATTGGGGGAGGAGGGGGAGATAGCAGATTAATTTCATATTATAGTAATTTCTCTTTCTGTTGATACTTCAGATTTGATCAAGATGATGAGACCAAACGAAAGCTTGGCAAGAAGAAGGATAAGAAGTTACAAGATACGGTATGTGTCTCACCCCAGTAAAAAATTATGTGAGACAATTTATCATTTAAACATTTTCAGACTTGCCCTCCCTGGGCTTTTTTTGTACACAAATAGACATTGACATGAATTAAAAGAATCATTTTAAAGTCATTGAGACTCAGTGTGAGTGCAGAGGTCCACCCATAGTAGATCAGGACGTAGAAGTTTGTCTTTGATGTTCCTCGTTTTTTTTTTGACCCAAGTGTTTAATTACTGAGTTTGATATCAAATATCTACAATCTTTCTTTTGCCTTCTTGATGCATGTGTAGTCCTATTGGTGTCTTTATTCTCTGCAGCAGCAGATAGTCAATGTAGACCTCATGTTGGAAATGACTTCTTCATTAGCTGCTTTGGCTCCAGTCATTGAAAGGGAAAATAAGGAACACCACTACATAAGTATGACATTGCCAGTTGATGTTGTGGTATCTGTTTCTCCAGAAGAAACGTGGGGAAAGTAAGTGTTATCCTGAACTTGTAATTTTTCAGCTTAATTTCTGCTTTTTCTTGAAGTAATGAAGTAAAACTGTATCACTCATAATTTTAATGAAAAGTATATAGTATTTTTATAGTAGAATGTTGACTGTGTAAATAATAAAAGCTCATGTAGACAGCTGTTGGCTTTAATAATCTTGAGAACAATCATTTTGCTGCCTACAAAAAATTGAGTTTATCGATGTCTGATAGATTTGATGACTCATAACTATTACTTAGCAATGAGAAAGTCAGGGGAAATGTTCTAAAAATTCTTGTAAGTATGTGAGGTGTATAAAAGTGAGAGTTGGGGTGTTATTTGATGAGTCTAATCTCAGCCCTACACTAGGGACTGCAGCTGAATAGATACAGATGGAAAACGTTTGAAGCTGCCTCTGTATTTTTCCTTGTATTTTTTCCATAGGATTTGACTAAATGGGGTGGATAAAATGAAAAAAAAGCAAATAAAACCACAAAAAAACCCAAAACACATACTCATATATGTGATTTTTATTTTGACAAATGCTCATGATGGTTGTGTTTCTGATAAAAAACAGCATACCTGCACTGTGGAGGATTGTATCACGAGGGAATGGTTTCTGTGCACAGACATGCTTTGACTAAAGCACAGTGAGGCTCTGCCTTTGCCTGTGGGAGCAGAAGCAGAGAAGTAATACATTCATCTAACCAGGTGCAGATATGCATATAAATATTGCATAACTGCCAGAGCTGTGAGAGAAAATGATCCACCATCGCTGCTCTGCTTTTTTTAATATTCTCCTTTGGACTTTGCAGGGTACAAAATCTCCTGGTGAAAGCAATTCACAGGCAATTAAATGACATGGAAAGATGTATCATGAAATACGTGAAAGGAACATCAATTGTGGTACCAGAACAGTTTCATTTCATGTTACCAGGAAAAAATCAGCTTGTAACAATCTCATATCCTACAGGTATTTCAGATGATCAACTGGAAAGTTACAGAAAGGTAAAGCCAACAAAGAGTTAACAGAACCTGATATTTTATTTTTATTTTTAATTGTTGTAATTGAAGCAGTGGTAAAGCTTTTCATTTAGTCAGCGTAGAATAAATGCTAACAGATAATGTTATATTTTTTTAAATATCTTTTTACTGTAACCAAAGGAGCATACTGAATGTTGAAGCTTGATTTATTAGAAGTTATTTTATAAAATATGTACCAGATCTCATTTTGGTAAGGGAACGATAGGAACCTTAAAAGTACATAAAATTTGGTTTAGGTAGATTTTATCTATCCGGTACACTATTCTTTGCATTTCTCCACTTCAGCAATAGAATATCTGATTACATGTAGTGTTTTTCTACATTCAGGCTTTAACATATGTCCTGAAAGGGTTAGTGCTGGGAGGGTTTGTTTATTTTGGTTTCTTTCTTGGGGTTTTGTGGGGGTTTTGTCTGTTTGTTTGGAGGGGGCTGCTTTTTGTGGCTTACAGCTGACCAGGCTTAGTTAGCTCTTGGTTTGTTTTTGCCTTCTGGGTTGGCACATCTGGGAAAAGAAGGATGAGGTGGAAGAATGTTGTGATGGGGCAGAACTTTCAGATTGATACTGAGTTCAGCCAGGTCACACAATTACACATACTGAGCACAGGGAAAGAATATTCTGGAATCTTAGAGGTGTAGAAGCTGTGGTGATTTTCATTTTCTTCTGTGTGAAGCATTACTGGGTCTATAAAACCTAATCTAGCCTTGCATTTGCAGAGGCCTCAGGCACTGGTGGCACACTATCTTTCCTGCTCTTTGTCTGCTGTTCACTCTTACCCACTGATGAGAAGTGTTACCACTGCCTAAAATGTATTACCTGTGTTACACACATTATCCTAGATGATCTCATCATTCCTTTCACTTTTAAGCTCTGTGAAATAAGACAGTATATCTCTTTAAATGTGGCTGCTGTGTTATAAACAGGGCTGAAGAGATTTAAAAATAGACTGAATCTGCTTGAGCCATAAGCTCAGTATCTTTAGTTTGTCTCAGTTCATGGTATTTGTATGTCTTTGGTATCAGTTAAGATTATAATTCAGTGTGTGTCTATCTACACTAGTACATAGATAAAACTGTAATTCTTTTCTGTGGTGTATTTTATCATACTTCCATAACAAACTTGTCACTCATGGTATCTTCAGTGGGGCTCCAGCGGCAGGCATTATGTAACAGGACTACATAAAACAGTGGGCCCTTTAGACAGGAGGTAAGCCTGCATGAGCTTCCTTTGAGAGGTGAGATCTAGTAGTAAACATACATGCTGAATGTTTAGTTAAGCATATTTTAATAATTTGATACGCTATACTGTTAAAATTATATATGTCTTTATTGCTACTTACAATTTGATCTTTCTTGTAATCCAAAATTTGAACTGTGCTCTTTATTTTTATTCGAACTTGCGTGTAGGAATTGCATGGGTTATACAATCTGCCTTGTGACAGACCGTATTTCAAGAGAGCAAATGCTTATCATTTTCCAGATGAACCATATAAAGATGGATATCTCAGAAATCCACACTTGCATCTTAATTCACCTGGTATGGAGTCTGGTATGGTAAGTTTAAGATGAACATTTGTCAGAAAGTACTTTTAATTTTACTTGAGATTTGTTATTAAAAGAAGTAATTTAGATGGTCAGTGTTGTGTAGTTGAGAAAGTGAAATAATTGGCCCAGCCTTTTAAATCAAAAGGCTTCTCTGCCCAAAATGGCATTGCTTTAGTTTGCTATATTTGTCCCAAAGAAATTGGATTTTCTTGGAAAAGGATGTACACGTTTTTAGCATGTACTTTAAAAGTTTCTCAGAGCTAGGACAAGAAACTAAAACCATGAACAGAGATGTTTAGGAGACAAAAACAGGAGGAGTAATCATGTGTGAATAATGGCCCTTCGATTCTGCCAAAGATTTGCAGTCCTTACCTGAAAGCTTTTGCAGTGCAAGTGACAGGTCATATGACTTCTCTGAAAACTGATGCAAGTGTGTTTCCAGAACTGTGATCATATTCTTTTGTATTATCTCTTTCTGTGCAGGTTTATTTAGTCCATGGTGTGTATAGTTATCACCACTATATGCAGGATCGGATTGATGACAGTGGTTGGGGCTGTGCCTATAGGTCTTTGCAGACAATCTGCTCTTGGTTCAGGCACCAAGGCTACACTGATAGACCTATACCAACACACAAGGAAATTCAGCAGGTACAGAACATTTAAGGAGATTCATTATTTTATGCATATTTGTCTGGAAATATTTGTGGACAATATTTTTTTAAATATCCGATTCATATGCATTGATTTGTGTGATAAATTAAAAATATCTCTTAAATTGAATTAGTGGTTCTGAATTACTATTTTTAACAAGTTTTATTATAGGAGATCTGTCTCCAAATGTTTATTAACATTGAATGGCATTATCTGTACGAATAAGACTCCTTAAAATAGTCTTTTAAATGTTTCCTTGGATTAATGTTCTTTTAGAAGCTGATATTATGACATTTTCAGTGTTTCTGCCAAATGAAAAGAGAACAAAGAACCCAGTGTGTTATACTAAAGTCAATTTTAAAACTGACTTTTGTATTCAGTGACAGTTGGATTAGTCCCCAGATGCTATGCAATAATTTACTGACACCTTTTGCAAATTTGCCTTTGAGAGCAGTATACTTTTCCTGATTTTTGAACTCTCCTTCACTTCTTTTTCTATTTTGAATTCAAATGCATACCTGAGTGTGTTCATTTCTCTTAACAGCACTGAAGAAAAACTGTAGGCTTGGGTAACTAATACTATGTGCCTATCCAGAAATAACTGCAGTTATCTTCCATCTTCTAAAAATAGTTATTTGTGTTCTATCAGTCTATCAGTTTACTGAACATTTTTATCAAAGTTTAATCCAGTTCATAAAACAACTTTCATCGTACCTAGCAAGGATGTGAGCACTAAAGGTAAAACTGCATTTCCTGAACATTACTCAGACCAGATCTAAAGCTAAAAGCTCCTGTAGTCTGTGCACTCCTGTAGTATTTTTAGGCATCTAGAAGAGGGCAGTAGCCTGCAGGAGACTTTGTGAGCTTTGTATCCCTGAGCACAAAAGGACCTTCTCAAGTACTGCATGTAACATATAAGCCTCAGAACAGAGAAGAGTTTAAAATAAACCACAATTTTTGGTGTATTTCAGTGGCCCCTTTCTCAGAGCACTATTTTTTGGATCCTTTTCTTAGATGCCTTGAATAGGAATCCAAACCTTTCAGTCTGTGAAGTGGCTTCTGCAGTGTCCAAATGATGCACTCCATTATTAGACAGCTCAGTGCTCACCATCCCAGCTTGAGGTCTGCCTGTGGACCTGGGTTTGTAGTCTGTGCTTATAAACGTTATTCTCTGTTACTGCTTAAAGGAACATTTCCAAAACAGAACCCCAGTGAATGTATTCAATAACTATTTTCTGCTTTTGACTGGCTAGGTTCAAAACACATTTCTATAAATATAACCCAACTTTATTCACAAAAATGTGGTGGGATTTTCTACTAAATGTTGTTGATGTTTGGTTTTCTTCTTCATCATGATGTTGCAAAGGCACTGGTTGATGCTGGAGACAAGCCTGCAGGATTTCTTGGATCACGGCAATGGATTGGTTCAATTGAGGTACAGCTTGTTCTGAATCAGCTTTTTGGAATAACATCCAAAATATTATTTGTCAGGTAAGAATCATTACCTCTTTAGTAGCTCAGTAATTGTTAAAAAGACTGAGTGCCTTAAAAAGCAAATTATGGTTACAGTGGTTGGGAGAATAGGGATAATTTTAAGGGTTCTTTGTTCATAAACTTTATATTCCCCCTTTTATTCTTTGCTAAATGCTTACAGATAAAGGTGGTGTTAAATTTTTGGGGGGCTTGGGGTTCCAGTTTCCACTTGCTATAAATTGCTTAAGGATATGCCAACTGCCCAGTTTCATAAAGCTACAATCTAACGCTTCCACAAGAAATGTGGCTCTCTTTGGATGTGCTTAATCCTATAAATTGCCTAATGATATGCAAACTGATATGGAGCCCAGCCTATTTCTTTGCATCACATTTTTGAAGCAGGCAAACAGTCTGGTGGCCACAGAGAACTGGTGGCCACTGATAAATTATTACTGCGTCCACAGAGCTAACTCTGGAGGGTTGAGGCAAATTGCTGAGCAGCCTGGAAATAATGTTCTCATTTTTGGGGTTGTGTGACAAATAAAACAAGGAATTTGTTTTCATTCTGACAATCTGATGCTCTTATACACAATGAAGGACCCTACAAAGATATTTTTGGACAAAATAATGTTCAGCGTTTATCAGAAGTAAAATTACCAGATTTTTATCATTGAGGCAACACCAAGCAGACTAACAAATCCCTGAACATGTTGTGATAAACATAGTAATGAAATAAAGAACATATACCAACTTTGTGCGTATGAAGATTCAAGTCAAAATACTACTCATGTATTTAAAGTAAATTCCACTCTAAATATTCTAAATAAGCTTGGTGATGAGGATTCTTAATGATAGGAAAATAGTTCAGGTCTTAAATATCTTAATCTTTGTTTCTGTTCCAGAGCTTGTATTTGCAGATGATCGAGCTATTATTTATGATAGCTGTGACAGACCCTGCCATTAGGAAGATTTTTGTTCGTGTATATAAGAATATAGAATGAATTCTTTTGTGAACTGGGTAGAATTGCTTATAGTGCTGCCACAAGGGAGCACTAGTTTTCTTCAGGATTATGAAAAACCAACATCAGTACCATGCTGGGAAGAAGAAAATGTTATGCGTCTTTTTCAGCTGGTCACTGGCAGTGGATGACATTTTTGTCTTGGGCTTATTTCCACCTAGCACCTCTAACCTTTTATGGAAATAAGACTTCACAGCTGCACCAGCAACGCTGGTACTGGATCCTGGATCTACTATCATAAATGCACCATTTCCCAGAGTTCCAGTTTTGTATTCTATCTGCATTTAATCCATCTCTACAGGAACTTGGGAAGTAGGCATACAGGCTTTCTTTGGGTTTTAAAAAAGTTAACCGCTCTATGAAGAACTCTAATTACAAGCTATTAAATATATCTGTATTAATTTTCTTGCCTAGCTTTTGTCACCACTTTTGGGATTACTGTCAGTCTTCTAAGAGGAATATGAGTCTCCATCAAACATATGTCTTCAGCTCCAAATCCTACAGTATGTGCATGCATTGTGTGCACACCTTTCTCTTACATCCAGACTTCTTTTATCAGCGGCTGGTCTGCAAATTTGAAAAAGAAAGCAGGGAGAATATAACAAAGCTAAGTTCAGTGTTGCCTTTGAACAGATTACTAATGTTATTTGAGATTTGTTTTTCAAAGCCAACTTGGTTATGAATATTGCAGTTGCTTGTATAATTACAGTAGAGACTTACCTTAAGAGGTGTAATTATATGCACCTTTATCAAGTCCTTATTTTTGTTGTTTCTTATGGAGCTCTGTTACTTCAGTCTTCCCCTTGTTGACAGATGTGGCCAACCTCTTTTTCAGCCACTTGGAGGGACCTGTTGGGGTTTACCAGCTGTCCCCACTGTGGGAGATGAGCAGCAGACACTTTTATAGAGGCTGGATGACTCCAGATGCTCCACAGTGGCAATGAGGATCTCTGAGTTGCACTAGAAAACATTTTTCATGTTGTCCCAGGAAGCTTACACAGGAATAATCCAAGTGACTTTCTAATCGGTTACCTATGCAGTTAACATGTATAATGAATAATAAAATAATTAAGCCTAGTGAGAATGACAAATCTATTGTTGTTTTTCTTACCCAGCCAGGGTTCTGAACTAGCATTGCAGGGAAGAGAGCTTGCTAATCATTTCAAGACTGAGGGAACTCCAATTATGATTGGTAAGTGCTTGAGTATTGAAGAAAGCTCGTGAAAGTTCATAGTCTCCTTGTGCTGAATCTTATTTCAATTAGAAACTGTTCAATTTACTGTATGAGAGTTAATCAAAACTGTAGATGAATTAAAAATTACGATTTCCCCAAGGTAGCTTCAAAAGTGATACAATTTAGTCTGGCTGGTATCTTTTAATTCAGTATTTCTCCCAAGCTCAGTATTAAGCATGGTAACAAAAGTCAATCTAAATGGTGTTTTTATAAATTGCTTTTGAGTCATAACTCGAGAGCTGACTTGTGCTCTCTAGAGGAACAGGAGATCATACAACTCACAGAAGCATAGTGATTCTCTGGCTTGGAAGAGAAGGATATTATCCAAATTTTTTTAAAGACCAGTTTTAATAATATGAAATGTTGTTAAGGTAAGTGCCATTCCTAAGAATACAGTAACTTTGACCTATTTCCAAGCTGTGGTTTATAAAATTAGTAATATTGATATTATTATTTTCAGCTTTAATAAAATTAATTTTAGCAATTTTTACAGTCCATATTTGATACCCCACAATATAGCGTTACTTTCTCAAATTAGAGGGGACAGAAGTTCTGGCTTTGCTATGACGATGATTTAGATTATATGTTAATAAAGAAGTGAGAGTGGTAAGGCACTGGAACAAGTTGCCCAGATCAGTTGTGGATGCCCCATCCCTGGGAGTGTTCAAGGCCAGGTTGGATGGAGCTTTGAGCAAGCTGGTGTAGTAGATGTCCCTGCCCATGGCAGCAGGGTTAGAACTAGAAGATATTTGAGGTCCCTTCCAACCCAAACCATTTTATGATTCTATGAAATATTCTTTGCCTTTCAGCAGCCTTTTTGTCTGAATTTCAAGAATTTAGAATCCTGTGCTGAAAAATCTTTTAGACTTTAACTTATCCTTCCCTGTAATGCTCTCATGTAGGTTGGTTTAATTTTTTTGTTGTTGTTGGAGGTGTTGAGATTGGCTGTTTGGGGGTGGAGTTTGGGGATTGGTTTTCGTTGTGTTCTTTTGCAGATTTTCCAATTCCTATCTGTTGTGTGGAGTCATTAATACGGTATTGCAGGGGCATAAACTCCTCATGTTATCTGAAAGAAATGTGCCCATCTCATCAAAATATCCCTTTTTCCTCTTTGCAAGCTAGAGAAAGTCAGAAGTTACTACTCTGCCCCTAATACCCATCGATGTAACTTAGTAGAAAACAGCAGATAAACCTTACCCAGCAATGCTGATTTCTGTTCTAACTTTAGTAATTTTACAACCAGGAAGTTTTCCAGATTTCTTTTGTACAGTTAAGTTTCTTTAAAGAAAAACTGCAAAACAGATGTGTGAAGTATTCCTGACTTCATCTGGTGAAAGTGCTGAGGATTTAACCTGCCTTGTTGACTTGGAAGAAATTTGAAAAGGAAAGTCTTTGCTTACTACAACTAATCTTCCCTAGTTATAGTTATGTTAATAGTGTGAAGAATCTTATGTCAGCTTCAGAATCTTGAAAACTAACAGAATCTTGATAACTAAGCTAATCTGTAGAAAGCGTTGATGTACTTTTATTTAAGCCTTGCACATTAGCCAATCTATGTTTAAAAAAATTTAGCAATTTGTGTTTGTCCTATTTTAGGTGGAGGTGTTTTGGCTCACACGATATTAGGAGTGGCTTGGAATGAGATTACAGGGCAAATAAAATATTTGATTCTAGACCCACATTACACTGGAGGAGAAGATCTGCATGTTATTTTGGAAAAGGTGAGGCTTGATGCACATATATACACACATATTTATGTATACACATATATTCTGGCATTAAACAAGTACTGTACAGCCAAATATGAATTGGCCATTATATGGCTTCTCCATTCCTTGTGGAGGAAGTGCTGATCCCATACTACTATATGCTACTTATTATCAGTTTCTGAAACTTAGTGTCTTCAGAGAAGATGTATCAGATCAGCAGCTGTTCTTCATTTTATCTGAAGTAACCCATCTCCCTCTTCTACCCTGTAGTGTATACAATAACTCCATTTGGTATTTTGAATGAAACAGAAATATCTGTTCAGCCTGTAAAATGCTGAAAATGAAGCAGAGAAGATACTGATTTATTTTAAATTTCAAAAATTATTTTAAAAATCCAACACTAAGCATTCTCAGATAAGGCCTTGAACTATGTTTAAAGGTCAGGTACTGAACTGTTTTGAAAATGTGGGAGAACTCTAAAAAAGAAACCTCCAAAAGAGCTAAAGGGTATGTAATATTATTTCCACATTTAAAGTCCCTAAAAAGGATGACACAGCATAGTATAAAACAGTAAACACCATGTCAGAAATGTAAATTTTGAAAGTGGATAAATCCTCCTATAGACGTTACATAATCAATTTCTTCTCTGTTCTTCATATTAAGTTGCAAATAGTAACTTTTATTTCAAATCTTTATTTGATATCCTTGTGTGGGGCCCAACAGAAAAAGCCGTTTTAAGAAACATTTTGTTGGACTGTAATTATCAAAGCTTGACATGAAAAGATAAACAATTCTTGACATGGAAAGAGAACCAAAGAACATGTAGGACCAAAGGCTGTTACAGCTACAGTTCAGAATGATCCAGGAGGATAGAATACATGGAGAACCCACTTTCCTCATCGAAAGTGGCTGGGGAAGAACTGAGATGGACTGTAATTTTGTATCTCTTTTCTTCAAAAACATCTCCAATAATTCTTTTGTACTCTGCAAACTTAAGAGCTTTGTTAGACTGCTTTTTTTCCTGCAGAATCAGGATGAACAGCACCGTTTCTGATACTGAAAGCTCTGCTTGGGGCTGAAATATCAACTATTATCAAAGAAGGCAAGAATTCAGGATGAGAAATGGGAACTGTGAGAATGACTTTAGAATAATATTAGTCTCTCTGGAGCAGCAGAAAGGTAGTGGGAAGGGGGCGTGAAGTGCAGCAGATGATACTTCTAGGATCTAAGCTGGGGATGTAGGAAGAGGGAGAGAGAGTCTCTGTAATAAACTTTCCATTAATGTGTTTCCAGGCATGTAGGGAATTTTTTGAAAATTGTCATTGCATTCTACAGCTATCTGAAAAGAATTCCTACAGCTGAGCTTAGTATGGTTAGTAAAATAAAATCAATACAGTAGAAGTAGGTAAGAAAACCAGAATTCGTAGTAGATTTAAAAGTTATCTTGCTTTTTCTTGGACAGGGCTGGTGTGGATGGAAGGGCCCGGAGTTTTGGAACAAGGACGCCTATTATAATCTGTGCCTACCTCAACGACCAAAAGCTATTTAAATTCCTCTCTTCTGCTGGAACATGCTATGCCAGAATACTAGCTGATCTAGATAAAACTGTCCTGTTATTTATCAAAAGAATGCTTTAAGTCAATCAAAACTCAGTTGAAATAGAAATGTTGCTGGAGTAATTTAAATTAAGGAACTTTTTTTTTAAAATGAAACCTCTAGAAATAAGAGTTATCTGCTGGGAACTGCTTTTCTTACAAGTGCATTTATTAGGCAACTAATACTCTATTCTTTTCCCTAAGGCAACGTTACATTTATATAGCATTTTTTGCTACGTTAAAATCTCTATAGATTAAATGCCCAATCCTTTTATTTTATGGAATTCTTTCATGGTAAAAAGATGAACTGTCCCCTGCCTTTCAGATTCTACGCAGCCAGCTGTCTTGTGTATCTGTTCAAAGGCATTGTTTGCTGCTGGTACTGCCAATGAAGGCCTTTTGGGAGTGAGAAAAAAATGGCTATATGTACTGAATTTTATGAATTCTACTCTCATATGTACACAGGAAAAAAAAAATCAAGAGAATTAATTGTCACATGCTCATTTATTTATAGCTGTATGAATACAACTACTGAGGGGGAAACCACAACATTCTTCTGTAAGAAGTAACAATATACAAGCTTTCCTCCTTCTCAGAAGGAGACAATGTCCCAGCATACATATCTGGTTGCTCAATGTATCATCCAGTCATGTTTCTTCAGACTTTGGATTTGCCATATTTCATGTTGGGATTAGAAGCTGTTTCTTCTGGCAGCTAGGAAACAAGATCTGTCATATGAATAAACAACAATAAGTCTGTAGCTTCTACATCAGTACACCAGTGAGAGTACCTATGATTTTTTTTCCCCTTTGTTAAAGTAGCTTTTTCAGTGGCATTCCCCGTGCATGGTACATTTCCAAAAAGACCATGACCTTAACTACCTATGCAAGTTCATCCTTACTAGCAGGCTTCTACATCTTAACTGCTATGTGTATAAAACCATTTGTGCTGAAAACATTTAGAAAAATATTCTGAATTGTATTAAAAAACTGTATTACACACCATCTGATCTTCTCCTCTTCCTGCTTATGGATCTGCCGGGTTTACTTTCTTGTTTCTGTGCAGTTGGATCCTCTCTCAGCAACCCATGTTTGTCACTGAGCAAGTAGCCAGACTGTCCTTTCAGTTTCATTGTCTGAGTGTGCTGAATTGTCGTGAGGAACTTGGCACATTCCAGAAAACCGTAAGCCAGTGCAAGATCTGCTGCTGTCTGTCCACTGTTGTTGCACAAGCTGAAACACAGAGTTAACAATAACCAATTACACTGGCATATATATTATGAGCAACCACTGATTAAGGGGTAAATCTAGACAGATGTATAAAAATAAGTACAGAAAACCAATATCAAGAAGGTTTGTCAAGGATAGCGTGGGGCTCATACAGAGGGCTATTAAATACAACGAGGAATTATTTTAAATACATCATCAGACTAGGACTGGCTTAGCATATCGGAAAGGCAAGAAGAAGGTGAGCACAGCATTGGAATGGAAAACTAACGAGGAGAGATTATGATCAGGAATATTCTCTCAGATATTACAGAGGTATTTAACATGGAACTAAATAACAGCATATGGTCCATGCTGCTTTGATGCTTGTCAGTTTTTAATACTCTTATGCTGCAGGCATACTATTTTTGCAGCCTTAGCATTGTACTTAGCATGCAGTAATTCTACTAAACAAGTAGAAGTACTGTGTAAAGTACACATCCTTTGATGCTGTTACTGAAATTACTAAATGTAACTCAACTTACTCAATTTTGGCATCGCCAGCAACAAGGAGAGCGAGACATTCCAAACTTCCAGCTTTTGCTGCTTTATGAATTGGGGCTTCTCCAAGGCAATCCTAAAAACACAGTTTACATATAGCAGTCATTTGAAGAAGGGGAATAGGATAAAACTATCTTGTTCTTCAAAATGACTGTGTATATCAGCCTGTTGAGAGAGAGTATACTTGGTAACTGCTGTTAAATGTGTAGTGTATTCGTCACCACAAAGTAAAAACACTGTTCCCTGCAATATTCATTTTTTAGCCTTTGCCTTCTAAAAGATAATTTACACAGAATACACTGTGTACCCTAATTAACAGCATCTTTAGGCATCATTCAGGGACTGCTGTGACCAACAGCTTGCTACCAGCTCGGAGGTATGAGTAAATTAAACTTTTCAGCTAAAATCCTTATGTTTACTGGAAGTAGGGAGAAAATTTTGGACAAAAAATAATCATTTGTGTAAAAGAATTAAGTTCTCTGGAAATCTGCATGCAGCACTGTGTTAAAATTGCATTATTATAGCAAATGAAATAGCTAATGCAATATAGGTGGGATTTCTGGTTCATGCTAGAGCTTTCTCTAAAATAAGTGACCCCAGGTAGGTACCTCATACAGTTCAACTGTGTATAAAACCTTTCGTAGATAGAAAGTATGTAAATAATATTAACTGGATTTACTGACATACCAGATTAGAAGTGGAAGGAATGAAACTTATGTATTTTTACCTGTTGGTTCAAATTTGCTCCTGTCTGTAGTTGCCAGAGTAGGAAAAACGCTTCACCACCGCAAGCAGCCAAGTGAGCAGGAGACTGACCAAAGGCATCTGCAGGTGCGTTCACACCGGTTCCTGCCTCGAACAGATTGCTGAAACTACCACACTGAAATAAACAATAAATCAAAAGACAAAGAAAAAAAAGGAAAAGAAAAGAAAGAATGTTACTGCCAGTCTAAGCCACAGCAGATCTAACCACGCTGCATTATGGCAGGAAACATCCCCCTCGCAAATCGTCGGACCTTCATGTTCCTTGAAACTTCCCTTTTAAAAAAATAAATAAATAAACAGCTCCAAGCACGACTATTTTGGCTTTTAATCTCATAACCAGGAATACCGACCGACGCCGGCAGCGCCCTAGGATTCCGAGCAGCTCCAGGCAAAAAGTACACTTCACCCAGTTCCGCGTCTGGGCTCCCGGTAAGACAAAACAGACAGACCGACCTTCCCCAGACCTCACCTCTGAACTGCTGTCCAGCATCAACATCGCCTCCCTTTGCTGAGCGCGTCGGGCTGTGGCGGCTCCGGGGCTGTGGCGGCTCCGGGGCTGTGGCGGCTCCGGGGCTGTGGCGGCTCCGGGGCTGTGGCGGCTCCGGGGCTGTGGCCGCCCGCCCCCCTCGCCAACCGCGCTCCGGCAGCTCCAGCCGCAGCCTCCGCCCCCCTTGGCCGCTGCCGCCCCCCTTGGCCGCTGCCGCCCCCCTTGGCCGCTGCCGCCCCCCTTGGCCGCTGCCGCCCCCCTTGGCCGCTGCCGCCCCCCTTGGCCGCTGCCGCCCCCCTTGGCCGCTGCCGCCCCCCTTGGCCGCGTCACGTAGGCAGCGGCAGCGCCCGCCCGGCCGCCGTTGGCCGCCATTGGCCGCCCCGGGGGCGCCGCGGGGCCGGGGCGCGGGGCCGGTGGCTGTGCGGGCGGCGGCGGGGGCGGCCATGTGGCGCGGGGCGGCTCGGCACGTCCCGCACACACTCGCAGCCGCGGGAGCGCCGTGCCCGCCCGCCATCCCGCCGGTGTCCGCCATCCCGCGGAGCCCGACAGCGGCCCCGGCACCGGCCGGGAGCGGGGGTCACCGGGAACCCCTGGTGCCGCTGGCAGCCGGGAGCCCACCGGACCGCGTACGCGTCATTCTGGTTTGCATTCTTGGTTTTGCTGTTGCCAGGCACAGCCTCCCGTGAGGTTCTTGCCAACGTTACCTTTAACGCTGGGTTGGGAAGACAAAACCAAGGCAGACTTGGATCTAGGAAAGAAAGCAATAGAGGATTAATTTAGTTCAAGTCAGTATAAAGAAATCCCTGTCTTCCTGTGCAAGCTCTGCCATTAGGCCAGGGAGACTGACCAGACCTGCCACGCTCGGTGAAAGCCCAGACCCCCTTTCAAAGTACATGTTCATCACCAGTCTGAGGACTAGAAATGGTGATGGTGGAGGTGGGCGCAGCCAGTTGTTACATCTCTGCTCAAAACACATTTGCAAGAACCGCAAATTTGATTGTCAACTGACTTGAGTTCGAAATGTCCTAGAGAGGGTCAGACCACATGAGCCAAGGACGCAAACAGGCTTGCCACCCATAGACCTGTCTGTGCTGCAAACCAGACCGTGCCACAGACATACTCAAAGACAGTTTCAATCTAAAAGAAATGCCTGGAGTCTTTTGACCATGGTGCAGTGGCATTTCACGGTGCAACCTGCCTTCCCCTCACAGAGCTGCAGTACTCGGTGCCCATGGCAGCTGGGGAAGGCAGGGGTGGAAGGGCTTAATGCCCTTGCACAGTCACAGAAACCACAGTCACCATCAGTGACTGCTTTGGGTTTCCAAAAACAGCTGCATAACTTCATTTTGCATGGACAGCCCTTGCACAGGTTATGTTTGAAAGCAACTGCCTATCCTTTTCATACTGTAAAATCCAATTTGAGGGAAGATTCAATTAGTACTAATCATGCTTCACAATTAAAAGCCTGAAGAGCAGAGCATACTAGCCAAATGTCCAAAGCTACACAGTTCTGTTTCCTTAGCACTACAGTATTTTCTTAACTATCAGATGCCTACATATTTGTTATGGAAGTTATCATTACATTAAAAAGAAAAAGTCATGTATTAAAAAAAATATTAATAATTGCATGGTTTTGATAAGCAGAGGTAGAGGAAAAGAAGCTTAACCCTTTAGGGTACGCATAGTTCTAGAATGAATGCACAAACATGATGGCAATTATCTCCTGTTTTACCTTTGGAAAAGAAAATATAAATTACTTGAGTAGTAGAACATGAGCATATAGAGTATCAGTTCTAAAGGTGCAGAACTCAGGTAGATAGGCAATGTATCCATTCAGCAGAATTATTTCAGTGACAGATTTTACCTTTCCTTTCATATGGAAAGAAATACACCTGTGTAATTACAAAATGCTGCGGGGTTTTTTTCTCCTGAACAGCTAGCCAAGAAAACTAATGAATAAACAAAGAAAATCCCTACACTTCTAACTATGCATTGTTAGGGAATGATATGCCTCTTCCCAGATGCCTGAAATCCATAGTAATTTCTTATGCAACTAGAAAGACTCTACTGAAAACACACATGTCCAGAATTAGTTTAAGACTCAATAGTCTTGGATTGCCCAGGAGGTTTGGGAATTTTTTTTTCTTTTATTTAAAGATCTTTCCTCTCCTCCATTACCTCAACAATTCAGAGGTTCAAGCTGAACCCAAGGAATCCTATCCTTCCAGCCCAACCACCTACACAAACTTTTGCATCCGGTCAGGCACAACTCTCTTCAAATTGCTGCTATTAATTAGTTCTTGAGCTTCAGGTCACATTTTGCACACTGCATTAGTACCTACAGAGCTCTTCTGCCTCTGAATAACTGGTATGTGTATTGGTTGTAAACACAGAAGCAACAGTTCTCATCTATTTTGTATAACCCAATCCAAGTGCCACTTAAGAACAAGGCTTCCTGGTTACAGTTGCTCTGGATCAAAACTTGCTAAAAATTCCTCTGCGCTTTATATCTCAAACCACACATCTTACTCATGTATCAAGTAAATGAAATTGAAGAGAAAATGGTTCTAATAAATGTATGTAAGCATTGGATAAACCAAGGTGTGCTGGTGAATCTCAAACCCTTCAGCATTATAAGCAGCCACGCAGCCCAGTGTTAATTATCTTTGCTGAAGGGCGCTGTTGCTTTCACAGACTGTTCTTCACTCTGCCTGTTAAATCAAGTAATTTGTTGATGCTTTAAAAGAAAAAGGTTATTTTCTGTAGGTTTCTTAGGCTGTGTCATATATGCAAAATTAATCAGGATGATTTTTAGGAGTTTTTTGGTAGTTAAAATCAGTGGAAACTGTTGGAAAACATGATGTTTTCCCACAGGTTTAACCACACAAATCTGCAAGCATCACTCCTCTATTTTTGACTGTTGCGTCTGTCCCTGTTGCTATAGAAACAGATCGCACTGCCAAAAATGGAGTGATAATCATCTAGAAAAAAAAGAGGAGGAAAAAAAAAAAAGATGGGAAAGCAGCTAAAGATTATTTTGAAAGCACTCTTGCAACATTTTGGTATTATTTCCCTTTTTATAAGAGAGACAGCCAGAAGCGATCAACAGAAGTGGAAGCAATGCCTTACATTTCAGGAGAAACGGCGTCAAACAGCATTTTCCCTCAATTATCCTTTTACATTTTGTAGTATCTATATAGGGAAAACAAAATACATTACAACAAACAGTTTCTGATCCCTGAAGGTGCTGAAGTCCCATTTGCTAGACTGAAGTTTCATGTCCTGGTGCCTTTTTCACTAAATTGAATTCAGAGTTTCTGCTCCTTTTGCCTATAACCCCATTCTGTAGAGCAGTTTGGGCTTCTGCTTTTAAATTCGGACAGGACCGGCAGGAAGCAGGAAAGGTCCGGTGTGTGCCCAAATGGCAACCTGTCCCGTCACTTATTCCCGCAGTTTGGCACTGGACAACGGCCGGAGGTGGAGCGAAGACCAAACGGAAAGTGCCATCGTTACGGTCCCTGCTTTGCTCTTTCTGCCTCCAAGACCGTGGGGCCCCAGCCCCAGCCATGGAGCGCCGCCGGGTGCCGCCGCAGGCCGGGCTGGGCCCTGGGGGGCACCGGCACCGGAGCGGGGGACCCTCTGACGGCGCGGGGGACTCGGACCCGGCTCGGGCCGCGGCGGCGCCCCCGAGACACCGCACCCCGGCCCGGCGGGACCGGGCTCCCCCCGCTCGGCGGGCTCGGCCCGAGCCCCCTTCGGGCGCGGGGCTCCCGGGGGGCTTCGACCGCCGCTGCTGGATGGCGCTGCACTGCGAGCGGCTGCCGCCGGACTGCAGCGCCCAGCCCGCCTCTGGCACTCCAGGTACTGCTCCCAGCCCGCCCCCGGGACACCAGGTACTGCTCCCACTGCTCCCAGCCCCCACCCCTGGCATGCCACCTACTGCTCCCACTGCTCCCTGCTCGCCCCCGGGATACCAGGTACTGCTTCGCGCTCGCCGCTTCCACCTGTTCAGGTTCGCCTTTAAACTCTTCCAAGATGAACTTCACGTTCACAAGTTTGTGAACAGGCTGTATTCACTGAATGTTTCCCTCAGGCTTTTGCTGACTTTTTCCTTTTTATAACACATCCCTGTCCTCTAATCTTAGTCTCTTAAAGAATGTATTAAAAAGGGGACTCGGCCATCTTCAGACCTTCAGTGTGCTCACTGATGCTGTTCCACCTCTTTGGGGACAAAACCAAATGCGTGTCTATTTTTAAGGAGACGAGCGCATCCATGCAGCACTGTTTGCAAAACTGAAGGAGTTGCTGGTGAGGAGAGCATCAGATGGAGATCCTCCAGCACCTTTTCTGGATGGACAACGGTACTATGAACAGGTTGTGCTTCCCATCTTTAAGTAAATCTTACAAAGCTGGCCATTTTCAATACCATTTCAGTGGGAAAAGATACATCTTAAAAAAAAAAACAAAACCAAAACAAACCTACAAGAAGTTCCTATGTCTGTTTGTATTCCATTAAAATCACCAATAAATCCCCTAAAGCTTTTCGTGCACTTTCCCCAAGCATCTAATGATGTCTTCCCCTCTCAAATCTTCGTTCGCGAAGCCTAGCCATGATGATGATGAATGATGTCTTGCAGTTCCCTCTCAGGTCTCCTTAGGACCAGATGAAAAAGCCTATCCCTACAGCTAACTTCCAAGCCAAGTTGTTTTTTTTTGGCCAGCTGACTGGCCAAACACAATGTACTGTGTTTTCAGTTACCAGGGGTACTGATCCCTGACCCCAAGACAGAGCTTTTGATCTTTGTTCGCCACCAGTTTTGATGAAACTTGTTGAAACGTTTGAGATTCCTGTCCCTGCCTGCTTCAACTAAAATTGGTTGTCCATATCTTTGAAAGCAAATGCTCAGGGAACACTCTAAGACTGGCTGGCAGGTGAACTTAAACCTCAGCTTTTTCTGAAAATTAGAACTTAGTTCAGAACATGGAAAAGAATGTAGTACAAGTACTGATTCAGGTATTTTCAGTGTGACGTGCATGGATTCAGTACTGTTTACAGTGCAGCAGTGGCACAGTGTAAATCAGGGTTTGTCTCAGGGTTTTGTCTCAGGGTTTGCAGCAGGAAGAGAATTAACTCAGGGTTTCTACTTTCTGGGCCCTGTCCTTATTGTTTTCATTAATGAATTACCTGATTTTGGAATGATCAAGATTAACTGCATGGAGCATAAGACCTGTCTGTTTCTTGAAAAGCTGGCTTGGCCTAAAAATGCACGTGCTCATAGTACTGCACTTTTAGATGTTAGAAAAAAACACTCCCTAATCAGAGCCATATGTCTCCTTCTTTTAGCACCAAATTCTCAGGAAATGTAAGATTAGGTGTGCCTCCAGTACTTCTTTATCTGATATTCAAACAGGTAGTTGTGAAAATGAATTTGTTTTTTTTTTTCCCCCTGAGTTCTTTAAAAAAACAAAGCCCACACAGTCATAATGGGTAAGGTCCCAAGACAATTAGTGGTTTAGACAATAGCTTGGACAATATTAACAAGGGACAACTTGTCATTGTGATGACATTTGACTTACTGTAGAACTATTGCTTGGTTTTAAGCTTTTGCAGTCTAACACTGTTTTATCAAAACATACAGAAATTTGAAGGAAAAATATAGAGAAGAAGATTTTAATTTCAATATTGTTTTTACTTAGTGTGCATGCATAAAAATATTTTAGTAAGGACACCAGGCTCAGTTAACTGTTACCCCGCAGTTGTTTAACAGTACTTTTAAATATAGCTTCAACTTAATGCAGGAGCAAAAACTCCCTAAGATTCTTTCTCAGAAATGAAAGTATCTCTGCTGCTGCAGTTGATGCCTTCATAAGAAATGTGGGGCAGACTGCTGGGTCCTTAAAAGTCTTAGACATCTGAGTTTATTAGTCTTTGTGAAACCAACCCTTAGCTGAGATGTAAAAGCAGACCTAAGTCAAGGGATGTCAGATAGACAAGGCAGGGACTCTGAATTAGATATCTCCTTAAACTAAAATGATGGTGTTTTGGGAGAGGGCAAGAAAGTTTGTCAGAACGTCTTTTGGTTATCCAACTTTCTTGTGGCTATTGACTTACTCTGTTTCTGTTTTCTGCCAGTTCTGTGGTTCAGTTTTTTTGTTCTTTGTTCATGAGAGAAATGCTACAGGTTGAAAAATTGTAAGGGTGTATATACTGGAGAGTTAAGCTGCTGTATTAGTCCTCGTTCTGTGTAGTTCATTGTTTGATTTGTCTTTCCCAGGGGTTGTATGAAGAAGCATTAAAGCAATTTAAAAAAATTGAGGATACAGATTTTCAAGCAATGTATCAGCTTGGTGTGATGTATTATGATGGACTAGGCACTGAAGAAGACCCCGTGAGTAATCCAGCTGCACAGTTTTTACTTTTCTTCTAATATTAGCTGATAATTACGAGGAGTTTCTTTGTAAGCGTGATTGCTTAGTTTAAAATAAACAGCTTTTTGATTTAGAATTAGTTTCATAAAGTATGCATGTTTACAAAGCATCATTAGAGAGAGAGGGTTCTGGGCTGAGGAAGTTCTCAAAAATGGCTATAATAAAATAGTATATTTGAAAAATATGGTAATTTGTATTTTAAAATGTAACTTCTAAGGGCTTGATGGTACTTTGTGTGGAAGCTACATTTAAAGATTGCTAATAATTTGTTACTTTTTAATAAGCAGTTCATATAAATGAAAATAAAGTGTGTAAAAACGGAAATCAATTATATTTCAAAGTGTAAAACATCTGTTCCACAAAGACTTTTTTAAAATACTTTCTATTCTTTTAGCACAGATGATTGTGCTTCTGTCAGTGGTTGACAGTAATATTTTTAAATTAGACAAATGAAAACTTACATTTGCAAGAAGTTGAGGAATACAAACTGAATAATTATATTACAGAAAAGGAAGACAAAGGAATGCTTTGCTACATTAAGAGTTAATTTATCAGTAAAGATGATCTTATAGGATGGTCAAAAGAATGAAAAATATTCTGCTGGGGTTTAGGGTTGGTTCATTCGTTCTCTATGCCTGCATAATTACCACATTTATTTACTTGCAAATAAACATTTTAGTAGAGTTTCTTCCTTTTTTGTGTATTACAATATGGAAGCTGAATAAATGAGAAACCTTATATAAAGCACTGTTTCTAGTGTATTTAAACAAGGTCTCCATGCTAAATCCTAGCAGTGCCAATCTTGTTTCTAAAATACTTTTGAGGTGCAGTTGCTCATATGCAATGTTCTCCATTTGTTTATTTAACGTTATCAGTTTTTGTCCTTTATGAATCTAAGGTATTTTAAATGAAGGGACTTGGAAGTGTACTACATATCACTTTGTCTTCTGTTGAGACTGTTCTATGATTTCAGATACATTATGCAGTATGAAAAAGTTCACAGAATTCTGAAATTGGAAGTGTTACAAGTTTAGGATGCAACATGCATTTATGTAAGCAAAATAATATTTTTTAGAAAAATTTTATCAGTGAAGAAGAGTAATATAATATCCAGTGAACATTTACAAGGAAATGTTTCACATTAAAAATATGTTGGGGTCAAAGATCTAGGGGCTATCCATTACCTAAAGATCAGTTCTGCTTTGGTATGAACTATTTTGCCACCAGTATGCCTCAGCCTTTCTTCAGAGTGGAAGAATTACCTTTCTTGCAGAAGTTGGTGTGTTCTCAGATTCTTTATTTCATCCTCTTCACAGTCTGAACATAATAACTTAAATGGCTCAATTTTAGGAAAGGGGAGTGGAATACATGAATAAAATATTCAACTCTGATTCCCCAAAAGCAAGACACCTGAAGGCTGCAGCTGCATACAATCTTGGCAGGGCATATTACGAAGGACGTGGTGTTAAGCGTTCAACCAAAGAGGCTGAAAGGTAAGGGTAGTCAGTGATTTTCCTGACGAATTGTAAGATTCTGTGTTAACTTAAACTTTGTTGTCCCCATTTTCTTAGGTTGTGGCTTATTGCTGCAGACTACAGAAATCCAAAAGCAAGTGTAAAGGCCATGAGTACTTTAGGAATGCTTTATTCTATGCCAGTTCTAAAAGATCTGAAGAAGGTAAAGTCCGCTTGTACCTTTTGAAATGAAAATGAGTCCCAATTAATTTTTAATTTTATGGAAATATTACAGTGATATATTTGATTCTGAAAGATGTATTTTAAGTAGTTAGGCAACATTTAACATTATCCATTTAAGTCTGTATGAACAGATGGCCAGAATCCCTCATTTTGACTCACTTGACACTGCTGGTGAAGATTTATTTATATTTTTTTTAGTGAGAGTATCAGGTAAGAATGATAGAATGGATTAAAGTTTTGTCAGCTTTGGTAACCTTCAGAAATCAAGCAGGTGTCACTGACTGACAGCTCTGAGAGTAAATGGAGCAGGTTTAAAAGCCTTACAAGGATTCTGGTTTCTTTTATGTATAAGCACTTCTTACAGGATGTTTGGTATAAAAGCTTTTATGGAAACAGTAGACAAGGAAAGCAGCTAAAGTAAATATATACTCCAACGTTGTGTCTCATTTAGGCCTTTTTCTGGCATTCAGAAGCATGTAACAATGGAAATCTGGAATCACAGGGAGCACTTGGCATTATGTATCTCTATGGACAAGGTATACGTCAAAACACTAAAGCTGCTTTGAAGTGCTTGAGAGAAGCAGCAGAACGTGGAAACATCTATGCTCAAGGCCATCTTGTAGAATATTATTACACTAAAAAATTTTACTCAAAAGCTGCTACACTAGCCAAAAGGTGAAGTTAATTTTGCTTTATTTTTTATTATGGTTCATGCAAGACCACATTACCGAGATTAAAAGTATTAATAAGTTAATGCTCTTGTCTTTCAAACTCAAGAGATCTTTGAGATAATGAATTGCAAAACCTCATCTTTAAAGATAGAATAGCTAAACACAAAACTAATACTATAAGGTTTTCAATTACTCAGTATAGTTAAATTTTTCTTTCTGATCCTGTAAAGCAAAACAACATTGAACTAGAATCCAAAGTAGATGTCCTCATGCAAGCCTGCCTTTCTTGTCTCTTCAGTCCACAATTTCCTTTAGGCTCCTGCCTTCACCATTCCCTTTAAACCCCTACAATCTCACAATCCTCAGGTTGGAAGGCACCTCACAGATCACCTGGTCCAACATTTCTTGGCAAAAGCACAGTCTAGGTAAGATGGCCCAGCGCCCTGTTCAGCTGAATCTTAAAAGTGTCCACTGTTGGGGAATCTACCACTTCCCTTTATCTGCTTTTCCATTTCTGCTATGCTCTCTCTTGGCTTTTAGCAGGCTCAGAAGCTTGCAGTTAAGCTAAGGAGGTCTCTTGCCCCACATGCTTTCCTTACCCTTAAAGGGAATAAACATTTTTTGTGCTTCCAGGAGAGCATTCTTGAAGACCTTGTCTTAGTACTAACTCTCAGTGAGCTCAGCGGGATCCCAGATCCACAATATTGTCATCACTGCAGCCAAAACTATCACTAACTGAGATATTACAAAGCAGATTTTCTTGGTTTGTGAGGAACATATCCAGCAATGCCTCATTCCTAGTTGGCACATCTGACATTTGTATGAGGAAGCAGTTCTCTACTGCTCCATGCCAGGAACTGGATGAACGTCTTGTGAGTTGCTCTATTCTTCCATCTAATGTCTGGGTAGTTAAAGACACCCATAACAATCAGGTTCTGTTAACCAAAACTTATTAAGTGACCCAAATATTGCCTTGTTGGTCTCATTGTCTTGGTTTGGAGGTCAGTAGCAGATGCCTAATGCAAGATGCCTCTTGGAAATGACCCCTCTGATCTTGACCCAGAAGCATTCGATAAGGCTTCTAAAATTGCCACAGCTGACTTCTATACATTCAAGTTCTTAACAGAGAGCATGCTTCCTCCTCCTCTTCTTCCCTTCCTGTCTTTACAAAGCAGCTTAAAGCCACCCATCGTGATGCTCCTGCCACATAAGTTGTTCCACTACGCTTCAGCTATCCCTGATTGCGTAGCTTTCTGACTGGGTGCAGAGCTCCAGCTCCCCCTGTTTGTTCCCCGGGCTGTGTGCACTGTATACATGCACTTGAGGTGGCTGGTCTTCTGGTTCACATCTGGGGAGGCAGCTAAAGAACATTTGTTGCTGCTCTGGTTAGCTTGACTTATTCCCCATTTGGTTGCAATGGCACAGGTGCTACCACTTTGCGTCCAAAGTGCCCCCCAAGTCCTTCACTTTAAAGCTTGCCTCACCAGGTTAGCTAAAGATTCCCTTGCCTCTTTAGCCAAGTGGATCCCATCCCTCTCTAACGGGCTGTAGTCAAAGAATGCCCTGTTGCCATAAAAGCCAAAACAGTCATGACAGCACCAGCCAGAAAGCCAGAAGTTTATTTGTTTTGTATGTCTGGTTTTGGCTGCATCCTTCCACCTAACTGGTAAAATGGAAGAAAAGGTTACCTGGCACAAATACTTTTCGTGTACACCCCCAGGACTTCGTAGTTTTCCTTGATTCTGTGATGTCACTCGTGCCCACGTGAGAGAGTAGCAAAGGATCTGTGCTGTGGCACCCTTCCAGCAACACCTCAGGCCTCAGCTCCTGGACAGCCTGATTTTGGTTGCAATGCCAGAGGGTGGGGAGGGAAGTAGAGTCCTTTTGTGGATCACCAGGTGGATCACCAGGGTTCAAGGTGTCTCATTCTCTGTGGTGTTATGATTCCAAAACTACTTATCTATCACTGTCTCAGCATCTCTAATACAAAGAACACAAATATTCTTCCACTCTCCACCTACCCCATCTCAATATGATTTCTATTCACTGCCTCCCATCCATCATTTCCTTGCTCTGTGGCTCAGTGTGCTTTGGTCTGGTTCAGGAAACGCAAGCATTGATGCTAGTGGGATCCTGCAGTAAGCACTCTGAGCAGCACTGCCTGGGACTTAGAAGCAGCTGCTGCACACAATGCCAAGTTATCACCCTTGAGCTTTTCATCAGTTGCTGCTTACAAGGACGAATACTGTACAGACGCTTTTAAGCCTGGACCACAAAATAGGCATCTGCATGCAAATGGTTTCTGGTGATTATCTTCTTGCTTAGAGGTACTGGTCTGAGTCCCAGTTAGGTAGCACTGACTGGCCTTTTCACAGACAGTCACTGTGGGACTCACTGCTCTGCCTACGCATTCTGGAGTGGCTTGTGTATTGAAGAAATAGCAGCTTCTGTTATAGGCTGCACTTTTTAAAATAGTCTGTATCAAGTTTCTGTATGCTGAACTAGTTTTGGAGAACAAGAGCAATGTTGGTGCCAGTTCTACAGCTGATAAACAACACATTTCTGTGACAAACTTCCAGAGCTCAGCGTATAATTTAAATTCAATCTGTCAATCAGATTATTGATTTGCTGGAAATAAGCTGCAGATAGATGGACTACTTACACAAGCTGCACACAATAGCATTCATGCTTCTTGGGGTAAGTTTACAAAACTGCTGCTGCCTGGCAATAAACAAATCACAACTCATCATCTTACAGAAGCTGCACCCTGTATATGCCACTGCATAGCAGAAGCTCTGGTAATTCAGTAGTTCAGCTATGAATGCTATTTGCTATACTCTTTGCTGGAAGGGATTGTTTCTCTCTGAACTGCTGCTTTTCTTTCTTTTGCACTGTAAGTAGACTGATAGCTATTCAGTCTAGTCTAGCCTGTCTTGCTTGGAATGAATCCCCTCCAGTCAACACTGCACGGTAGATTATTCAGACAAGTAAACTGTGCACTTCATCAGCTGCAACTGTGATTGCACAAAATAGCAATGAAATTCCACAGTACAGTCAGAAGTGACAATTTCTGACCCAAAAGATACTGCCACCATTAGAACTGCAGTTGACCTTGAGGCAAAAATTTCAGGAGTTCAACCAGTAGTTTCAAGTACCAATATCTTTTCTGCTAAAATTTGTCCTTCTGCATTCATATCAACTGCACAACATACATACAAATTTGTACAAACATACAAATATTATGTGATTATGTACAGCATAACCTTGCCTAATATTTGAAGTCTGGATTAGCTACTGATACTTCACTTCAAATAATTTAGTTATCCCATATGGTTCTACTTACCTATTTCTGTGGTATGTTCTTGAAGGCAGCTGAGATGAAATAGAGTCTTCGCCTGACTTGACTGGATATTGTTATTTGCATCAGCATCCTGGGGTGTATCTTTTGGAAAGGAGGCAAAAATGCTGTGCATCAGGAAAGATGAGAGAATTGGTTGCTGTTGTCATATTTCAATGTTCTGGCTGCTAAGAACAGTTGTGTTACTGCATTTGTTAATAGGACCAAATTAGGTGGGAGAACATTGCTCTCAACACATTCAAGTGATTTAGCAGGCACTGGCTTGAAGAGAACTAACTGGGAACAATCTTTCATAAACATTGATTTATAGGTAGTAGCTATAAACTGAAATGACTTGCACTTTTCCTTTTTTTTTTTTTTCTGTCAAATCTGTGACTATTTGATACAGCTAAAATGATGTGTGAAAAAGCATACAGTTACTGTTTGGTATCTGGAAAGCATATGGGGCTTGGGGATTTCTGTTTTAAGACAACAGAAAAAAAAATCACTTCCCACTTAGAAAATGTTGTACCTAATATTATAGTGACAATACTATGTAATGATAGCCTGAGAGTTAAAACTACATTTGCTTCATCCGTCTGATTCTTAAAATGGTTCTTAGTAAAAACAACATGCAGAAAATAAGATGACAGCAAGCATGCAGAAGAAAGGAAATAACTGAGCTGAAACAATCATAAGCGAAAAAATAATAAGTGGTTGTCCTAAGTGAGTTTTATAACCAGAGGCTCTCAAGTACGTCCAAGATTTTCACATTATGATGATTTGCCAATATCCTAGTAAGAACTTGGAATTTTAGAATTGTAGAATCATGGAATGATTTGGGTTGACCCTTTATAGATCATCTAGTGCCAGCCCCCTTGCTGTGGGCTGGGACATCTTCCACCTCATGAGATGGCTCAATTACAACTGCCTTTTTTTGACATGTAATTTCCATGAAGTAATAGGAACAATTAGCGTAAAATACGTTGCCTTTTATAACCAGTATAAATATAATGAATGTGACTTCAAAAGTTATGTATTTGTTTGCTGTTTAATATCACAATATTCAAATAAGACTAACTTTAAGTCAAATACCAAATAGAAAAATCCTCATAAGATGCTGAATACATGTAAATTTCAGCTTATTTTTGGATAATACCAGAAATGGAAAGGAAGCGTTGTCAAGGTCATATATGGTCAACTTTAATTATAGCTTGAACTAGCACTATCTAACCTCATGCTCTACATTCCACAATAGGACCACAGAAAACAATGACATCAATATGCTAGCCAAGAAAGCTGATTGCCATCCAACATATGTAGCCAAGGGGGTTGCTATGGCTGCTTTCTACTTGGCTAGATGCCTCCAGCTTGGCCGAGGCATAAAGCAAGATCAAGATGCTGCTAAAATATACTATTCTAAGGTAAGTTAAGAAAGTCTAACAGACTAATTTATATCTCATGAAATTGAGCAATACCTTGGATTTGAGTCTTTTAACTTGCTGTTCGGTTAAAAACTCCGGCATTGTTTGTATTAAAAAAAAATCTGTGCAAGAAAAGGTATAGTGATAAAAGTATATTGACAACTACTCAAAATTGTCTTGAAAGGATGCTATCTGGCCACTTGCTTAAGCAAATAACACATTCTACAAAACCTAAAAAAAAAAAATCCATGGTAATTGCCATAACAAAGAGCTTGGTAACTTGAAAAATAAATTAGCTACAACAATTTGAATAATTCTATCCCAAATTAATTTGCTGTCATTGTCTAAAACTGAAAAATCATTACTTTTCCTCTGCTTTAGATTCTCTAACAATTATAACTTTCATTAATGATACTTAAATAAGCCATAACTGGTTCTCATGCTTATTTTTACAATTACATTTTTAGCAGTAGCCTAGGATCTACTGCTTTACCTGTTCCCTATACACAGGGAAAAAACCAGTAACATTTTTTTGAAGTTTAATCTTGGAGTAAGATTTATTGCTTGAGGGAAAAATATCAATAATTGCCTCTAGAAGATGAATCTGTGATGCCTGAAGGGCTAGGTGATTATACCAACTGAAGAGAGTTTGCATCTGTGCTTTAGAGAGACTATGATTTCTGTAGTGACTATTTGTTTCTGCAAGTAGAATACATTAATGTCCAGCTTGATGCAATCTAAACAAATGGGGAGTTATGTAAATGACAAATTATCAAATAATTTTTGTGGCTCCTGACTCAGGGAAGCCACTGATATGGGGGTCTTAGCAGAGCAGGTGATTTTCTGAATACAGACATTTTAAACATTTTTGTTCTCCTGCTGTGAAAAGTGTATAGAGGATAGGGTGAGGAGGAGATCAGGAAAGGAATCTAAGCTGAGGTGTTAGGAACACTGTAGCCAGTATTCCTAGTTAAATCTTAAGGCATCGTAGAGGTCCATCAGAATTAAATTGCTGCATGGCTTTGTGGGAGCCACTGTCGCCTAAAGTCTAGCAAAACCACCACTACTAAAAGAAGATTACAACTTTTATTCCTTATTCACTGGCTGTACATCTGAGATGGGTGTAGGAATGGCAGTGGCTTCTCAGGATAAAGAGAGATAAATTCCTATTGACTGGTGCCATGCATCTCTAAATCAACAGTAAAAGAAAAGGAATGTAATATAAACAAGGAAGCTCCCTCAAGCAGTAACTTTAGAACAAGTAAGAGTTGTGGGGGTGTCCAGTTTCTTTTGGCCTAGAAAATTCTCATGTTAACTGTACAATTACACCTACTTAAAAGTTAAAATCATATTTGTTTTTTAAATTAATTTTCCTGCTGTGGTTTTGGCATACCCTTCATAGACCCAGTCAGTTTTGAAAGAGGTGAGGAACAGAAGATGGGCACCCCCTAAGGGTACTGAAATAGATGATGGCAGTGAATGGAACTGATCAAGTCTGTAAGCAGATTTATGTTCTGACTGAAGCCACCACAGGCCATGCCATCAGAATTTAAAAATATAACCCCAAGATTAACACTATAGTCAAGTATGCTAATTTTAAATACAGATTTTTTTCTTACGTGGCATCAGAAAATAGGAATTTAAACCCAAATATATGAACTCCTCAATATTTTAAAAAGATTTTTTGTCACTAAAAGACCTTATTAATGTTATATTGACAATATCTAATTTTATTGTAGCTATAAACCACAACTCTGGTATTCTTTGTTTTCAAAGGCATGCCACCTGGATCCTGCCGTTGCCTCTGACCTTGAAGTAGCAGCTAATCTTGGTAGAATTTAGCATTTCCTTTAACTATGACTGTTACATAAATGTATTTCCTACAGTAAATCATCATTAATCTCCAGCAATTACAGACTGTGCCTTACTTACTGCTTGCTTTTCAACTTTCTCTAAATTCTAATTTAAAGCAATTTCTTGATTCATTTTATCTAAATTGAAGAAAAAAGCTCACACTCTTTCTTTAACTGAGATGAAGCCAAGGCAGACTTTTAAAAGTAGTATTAAAGACTCAAAGTTTTATTAAGGACATTTAACTGGGAACAGATATATTTTCTTTATGTCATACTGCTATATAGCACATGAATCAAAACAAAACCAAATAAAAATGGTTGTTTCTTTTCTGCATATGTAGCGCTTCTTTTAATATTCTGAAAAGTATGAACCCAGATTTGTCAAGCTTTCACACACAGTCCACTCCCAGGCTATGGCCATTTTTAAACCTTGTCAGTGGTGCGTATACTTTCTTTCACATACATGCTTTCTAATGCATCTAGATCTACTTAAGTGTCTTTACACATTTTACTCTTGGATTGCAGAGATTCGAAGTTGGGAACTGGCCAGTAAGACACTCAGCTTTACAGTTCAAGCCATGCCAGCTCGTAAAACTAGAAAAAAATACTTACAGAACTATGGAAAAAAATCCTCCAAACACGAGTATGGAAATATTCAATATACATTCTCAGCATGAACACTGTTTTCCTTAATCATTCGTATTGCATTTCCATTGCCTCTGCTTGTATTAGAAATTGTTGAAAACCTTTTGGCTAGGAGTATGTCTGAGCAATGTCATGCTCAATCTTTTATCGAAAGATACTTTGATTAACCATTAGTAAAACTTAATTGCTATGGTAAGCTTGCACATTTCTCAATACCCACTTACTTACAGAACTTCTTAAGTGCTGAATTTGGCTTGCTTCTTAGGACTGTACCATGACATGAAAACTTTCCTGAATGTGTTGGAACAAAAGGCTGGATGTTACTAAAAATGTTGATTAAATAGAGAATACAGATAGTGTGTACCTTACAATACAGCCAGTTTTATCTGCAAGTAGTTTTTCTAAGAGCACAGCCATACTGAATTGAAAAGACAGTAATGAGTGTCACCTTGGGATTTGTGATGATGTTTAATTATTTAGATGTGCATTGAGACCATATTTACATATTTTTACATAAATTAAAAAAAAATAACCAAAAGCAAAAAACCACTGAAGACAGTTTCCTTTCCTGGTATAAAATAAGGGAAATATTTGAAGGTTTTTTGAAAATGGGATATTTGAATAAAACAGCCCTGAGTAATATCAGGGAAGTTGTTAGAATGGTTTAATTAAATGTCTGCTTGATCATTCATAGAAGCAATTCATAAGCACTAATCTCTGAACTAACATTTAACACAGGCATTCTGTTAGGACATACCAGTTTACAATACATAATTTTGACACAGACTTCAAAGCAATGTAGATATTTCTTATGAAACTAGTGCTGTCAAACTCATTCATTAGTTGTCAGTACAGCCTCACTATCAAATACTGCAATCCAGTTGTGATAGTTATTGCTTACAAATGCTTCAAACTACAGGAAATCTTTGGTAAAAACAAAATTGATAAAATTTTCACAATAGCTTTACATGTAGTATTGCACAACAAGGCTTTTTCAATACACAAGAAAAAAAGAGGAATGCTCAGATCCTCAGTGAGGAGATTAGAACTGTACAACATTCATTAGTTTTCCACTATAAGCAAAATTTCTTTTCATAAATGTTTAAAATATTTTCTGGTTTCTTTCGGCATATATGAACATTTATTTTTCAGTCTATATTTGAAACAGAAGAGTAGTCAAATAGAACCATTTAAATAAAAATTGGCAGCTATACAGCATTGTTTTGTCTACCCTACTACAGCATCAGATCTTTTCAAGTCTGTTTACTTCACAAAAAACTCAAGAGGAAAGAAAAATGCTAAAAATAATCATAGTCCTCAGCCCTCTATGGAAAAGAGGAAAATAAGTTTCATGTCTATTATTGAACATAGACATTTCTCTAGTGGTCCAGTTGTGCAGATTCAAACCTAAGTGGAATTAAGCTGCTCTAAATGAGCTCTCAGCTCAGGACACAGTTCAGTTAGCAGCAGTTCCAGCAAAACCTGAAAAAGAGAAACCGAGTTAAGATGATGCAGGTGCCAAACAAATGAGAATTTCTTATTCCCTTCTGTCATGTTTAGAGCATCACAGACAACAGAAGCATGTGCGTTCAATTCTGTTAATCATTCACGCAACTATTCTTTCATCCTGAAGTTAGCACACGCCCTGCAGATAACATGGGAAATGTCTTAAGGCTGAAAGGAGGCAAGTGCAAAGGGCAGCTGCTTTCAGATGGGGATTTCCCACCCAGTATAAACTGTCGCTGGATACAAAGGCTCTGCAGCACAATAAGCAAACACCAGAGCACGCATCTCATGCATCTCCTGAGCAGGCTGCATCCTCTCCAGTGCTAAGGCTGCACTGTGTGATGGGCTGGTGCCCAAAATGAGCCAGAAGAGACTCACTGAGCATGAAGGTAGTATACTTAGATCCAGCTGCATACTCCAACATAGTCCCAGCAGTTGAGGAGTGGGACTTTTGGAGTTCTGTGATGTCCTAACTATAAGCCAGTCCTGGATCCCTCCTTTCCTAGGATTCTCCAAGACATATTTATTTTTCTAAGCTGTATGAAGAAATTAGTTTGCACCTTACTAAGTCAAGAAAGATGGATGTGACTGAGGATCTCTTTTAGACAAAAGTAAAGCCTTTTATTTTTAAACTTAGGTGATCAAACCAAGTACATTTTTCTCACTTATTGTAATTAAAAAAAAAAAAAGTTATTTGCACACAGACCAATAGTTCAAATTAAATCACTGGTTTTAACACTGAATGAATAGAGCTCAGCAATTAACAAGATCATGAAGTTAAAAAGCTACTTTTCTGGTTACTTACATAAAGTAGATGCTTGTTAGCCTTCCTTTCTTGCAATGCATTGAACACTTTCACTACACCGTGACGGGCATTTTGTTGTCCAACAAGATTCTGCAGAGTATCTGCAACAAACGTTACTTCAGCTTATATTGCTTCACTCCTGCTAGGCAAACCTCCAGCCTATACTACTACCCAGAATCACACGATCGACCCCATCAGGGTTGGAAAAGACCTTCAAGATCATCTAGTTCAACCATAAGGACCCATAAAGGAGAGGACACAAAGCCACTGCACTTCAGTGGCCCTTGGTTACAAGATACACAGTGCCTTCTCAACAACCTTTTAAAAATATAGGTAATTTAGGTCGCAGTTTGAAAAGATACCCTTATTCTCAAATTACCCAAGTTAGATAATAGCGTGTAAATCTCAGTGACAACACTTTACGTGTTTTAACATGATACATAGTATGCTTTTTTGGTAGTTCACCTCACAGTCAAGTCTAATCTCATACATCATCTCATACATCATTAAACCATTCACTTAAATTACCTACACCAACACAGACAGAATTCCTACAACAGTTAAAAAAGATTTAGCACTTTAATTGCCTCTCAATCTTCGCAGAGAATACTTCCCACAAGTAAGCAGTTCAGAGAATTCTTAGTCAATTATTTACATTTTGGATTAAATTAGAGAATAAATAGTGATCCAATGCTCCACCATTAATCTAAGATGCATTCAGCTATGTCTTGTCGTACGGCTCCAAACTCAGAAACAAATAAAAACACAGAAAAACCAAACAAAACCACAAACTATGGAAGGCCATCCAGATAAGAAGGTCAGTATATAACACAGGGAGTAAATGGAGAGTTGTTTACACATGAAATAAATATTTTGCATGCATACCTGCTGCTTTTTTGCAGTAAAATTTGATTAAACAACCTAATGCACAGGATATCTCAGTGAAGTCATAAAAGAGCTCATTCTCTTCAGATGAAGAGGAGATAAAAAGCATTCAAGCTATGTTTAAGTGCACTTCCAAGTGCTAAAAGTAATGCTATTGTTTCTTCCCAGTTAGGAGCCTTTGGTTTGCATGATCTCTGAGGAGTCAAAAATACATAACTGGACTTCTGGTCCTGTGAATGGGACAGGATGGAGCATCCCAGAAATGTGCTGGCTCAGGAGGAAGCTGCTTAAGCTTGGGAGATAAGGGTGGGAAAGGAAAATACTGGAAAACCCACTCAGTCTAGGATCTTTTTCTGTCTAGGCTGCAGGTCACTCTAACATTCAGTGCTCTGAAATCTCTTCTCAGAAACAGACAGTGGCACACAACATGACATTGTGGGTAGACCTCTCCAACTTCAAAATAAAAGAGGAAGAAGTAATTGGGGTGGTGCCACTCTTCTACTTGTCAAGTAGTTCCAGGTAGCAGAACCACCTGGTATTCGCTGACAGAGAACCAGCAGAGAGAAAGTCTCGACTGAGGTTCCTTGATGAATATTACACACAGAAGTACAGCAATATTGGATTTTGCATCCACCAATATCTATTCATGCCCTTTACCAGACAGGCAGGAGAGGCAAACAGTAAGGCCAAAATTATCCTTATTTATGCAAATAACCATGATTTAGAACTCTACAGGAAAAATAATTTGATTAGCCAGTTTCCTTATAGGTACTCAATCTGTGACTACTCAGAGCAAAAGTGATCTCACCTGGAATGTTTTCAAGTAGTTTTTGCTGTGCTCTCTGTTTTGTCTCTTGCTTTTGTTCATCGCTCTTGGCTCTCGGTGGTGGTGCTAACTTTCCATTCGGCCAAAACGCATCTCGAAACACACCAATGTAGTAAACAAGCATTGGCTCACTGAACATCCAGTGTACAGTGTCACGGATCTGCCTGTAAAGAAGTGTCGAAGGGAGCCCATCAGAGCTAGTCTTTCATGTTTTATACAGATTTATTCTTTTTACTTTTAAATTGTACATTGGAATTACATTTCAACGATGGACACTACAAAGGCTCCACGGGGAAAAGATGTAAAAATCAGGTAACTAATCGTAGCAAACTCCAAACTAGTTGCATGCATAGACGTGCCTGCTAGGATAAAGACAAAGTTTTGACAGAAGCACAGTAGGTTCCCTCACAGATAGCAAAAAGCACATTACTGAAGGGATTACAAATGGAGATAGCCTCCTCCTGGGCCTGCAACCCTCACTGTAGTCTTCAGCACCAAGAGTCTGAGGTAGAGAGCAGGCCCCTGGCAGTACTGCTGAACTGTGCCACACTACAGCCAAAACCCTTAAAATCAATAAATGTAAAAATTCAGCCTACATGTAAAGAGCTATATAGCAACTTTACACACATGCTGTGCTCACACACTCTGTCCCTCTCTGTCCTCTCTCAGACATCTTTCCATCTTAGTTATCAGCACTGTATGAACAAATGAACCAATCAATTTAAAACTCACTGAGTGTATACTGTCAGAGACCAGTCCAATTACTGCTACATAACATACATAAAAGGCTTTAAAAACCACACTGGCATGTGCACATTTAGCCACTGACTCGACAAAGAATAGCTTGTTCTGCTGGTAGAATACTTTTTCAAGTTTTTTCTGAAATTAAAATTTCTGAAGGAAAAATACAGCATTCCACATGAAGGTGTGTATAGACCGGCACACTGACTTCATAGCCTCATGCAGGCCTCACTTGACAAAGATAATTTACATATCTGTGTTTTCTCTGATCAACATACCTGTACACTGAGTTGTGTAAAACAAATGCAGATTGTCATATACAACAGAATGTCCCCATTATTTTTTTAACAATTCTACTCTCAGCCTTTTTTTCATAGAAAAACAATGAAGGTTCATTTAAAGCAACAACTACTTACTTGTTGATAGTTCTTCCAAAAGTGACTTGTACTAGTGCAATTAATGTTTTTCTGACCCATTTGAACACTAGAACAATGAAAAAATTATGGAAAATAATGACCAAGAAGTTAATAACATTGCAGAACCCATGATCATGTCCAAAACCTTCCCCCTGTCTCCCTCAAACCAAATCCAAACAACCCACCCCTACAGTAAACAAATCATGATAACCCTTTCTAAGATTTCATTATTTGTACAGGGGTCTCATTCTTCTCAATCACTTTCCCTGTATTGTTTGCTATATGATTTTAAAATCTTGCAGATTACATAATATATATAATGTGCATTTTAGGTTATACTGTAAACTTTTATGTTTAAGAATATTTCAAGTTTATGGAGCCATACAACTACACAAACCCCCTTTTCTCCTACAAAAAACCAAATGTCTTCAAAATTCTCACCTTTTTTGTACCTACTAGTACAATGTACACACAGCAGCACCATTAAAATTCTGAAAACATTTTCACTCAAATAAAGCAAGCAGTCAGCTTTCCACAAATAAAGGAGACAAATGTGAGTGCTTCCTAGTAATTACTGGTTAATCTTTCTTTCATGCTGTTCATTATCAGCACAATAAAACCTATATTTGGAAGATACATCTGCCATTTTTGGAAGGTGCTGTACTTTGTAATAATTACCCTGTAAATCATTTTATAGAGCACCATGTGTGGCTGCAAATTCAAATAGAAACAAAAATAGTTTTCTTTATTACCATCATTCAGTTACATAAAGGAGAAAAAAAAATCCAGTATTTAAAGATGCCACAATTCTAGCATATTTTCCATTATACAAATTGTAGAACTAAAGTGCATACATAATTCACTTAAAACAGATATTAAAAATTTATTTCTTTGCCCAAGACATGTTCTATAATAAAGCCATTTTTCCTTCCTCAGAATTTATATATTCTAAAAATCTATTTACAAAAAACATGCTAGTGTTTTTCTGGTTTTTTCCACATTTTTTTTTTCATTAAGAACGTAATTCTAAATGCAAATGCTCTCCCCTACCAGTTAAATTTTTATTACCACATTGGAATTTCACTTTTGAATGAAAGCTCCAAAGTTATGAACTACTGAGGAACAGCTTGGTTCCAAACAAACCAGCTATAGAGATTGCAAGAACATTTCTACTTATTAAAACAGTAGAAGAATCCGAATTACAAAGAGCCCCAGATTTCTGAGCCAACAGATTCCAGTAGCAATAAGGCAGGTTCACAGCTTACTTCCTCGCAGTTCAAAAATCTCTCCAATCAGCATGAAACACGGTTCAGCAAGGGAGTCCTTTTTCCCATCCACCTCCTCTCCATAGTCCGACAGGTCACTGTCCTCTTCTGTTTCTTCCTAGGAGGAGAGGCACAACATGGGTATGCACTGCAGTTCCCCATCCTTCATCCTGAATGGATTTTTTTACTGCCATGCTCTGGAGAAGGAGCACAGCCAGTCATCTCACAAAAGAGTATTAGGGCCAACAACTGCTGCTGGAGGGATCTGCCAAACAGGAACCTCGCTAGGGATTTTGAAAAGGGATTGCACTTCCCATTGGACAAGAGGGATGAGGACACTCAGCACAGTTTGAGTCATCATCACTGCTATATCTGCTTGCAGCCTTGCCTAAGTAAGCAACTCAATGCTGCCCAGATTTTCAGGGTCTACACTACCTATACTGCCCCCCCAGTACTAGCTGTATAAAAGAAAGCAGGTGATGTGGGAGTCACATACTGCTAGGAAGCAGGCGAGAGCTGTAAGGAGGAAATGGCACTCAGAGGCGTTGGGGACTGCAAAGCCTCCTCTGATGCAGCACCCAGGAATGACACCCAGGATGGGGAGCTAGCCAGCTGGAGCTGTTTGCAACACAAGCAGCTAGGAAGAAAAGGGGAAAATGCGGTTATTGCACAGGGAGAAGCAAGTAGCTGGCCCCCCTGGTTAACAGACAGTGCTTTCACAGCTGGAGCCACTCAGTGGGATCAGGCACTAGCCAGCTGTCCTTGCAGTAAGCCGGAAACAAAACCCAGCAGTAGAAAGGGAAGCGGCCACTGCAGAGACAAGCACTATTAATGACAGCCAGTCCCAGGCAGAAAGACAATATGGTGATATTTCGTGACCTGAGCCTGAGGATACCCAAGCTCAGAGCACCAAAGGGAGCAGAGTTATTCAGAATACACTCAGAAGAGATGAAGGGATTGAATAACCTCAGTTCTGGTAGTACCATTTATTCAAGAAAGAAGGGCAGACAGCAGGTTGTTCCTCAGCGTCATGAAGATCTGCTTCATGACACTATACCACTATACCACCTATCATTGCTCTTGGTAGCTGCTACATCCCTCTGCCTTCCTGGATTCTCACCTGCCTGCCTATTCTTAGAGCAAAGCTGCAGAAAGGCAGACCTGACCTCCACTGAGGCTGGTGCAATGTTCCGATCTCTGGATCAGGAGTGCTCAGAATGCCGTGCAAGTTTTCTTCTTCAGCCTGATTTTCAGAGATTTTCTTTGCCTTCCTTTCATCCTTATCATTCTATCATCCAATACTGGTCTATTTTTCTGCTTTTCAGTAAATCCCCTATCTTTTAGAAAATGCAACAAGAAATATAAATTCTTACATCATGATGCAATTTCTATCCATTAAAAGCTTATAAACATAAAAGCCTTTCTTCTAGACGATATCAACTTTTAACTCTGATTTGGTTTTGGTTTTGAGAGCTAAGAAATACATTCTAAAGCTAGTCCTGTCCAAGGAATTGAATATAGAAAGAGATATGGAATTGCTGCAGTATTTAATCCTAAAAACAACACTCAATAGGTAATTCTATTGGTCTAACATATATTTGAAAAATGTGAGATGAGATGTAGAAGGCAAAGAGAGGGATGACTGAGAGCATTCTCTACTACATTGTCCAAAGTGCAAACTAAACCAGGAGACCTCAGTTACAAAAAAGAATACAATTGTAACAGCTTTATGTGTGGTTTAACACAACTAACTTAATTTGCGACCATGTACCAAGTTATTTAACCCTAGTTTAACTGCTTTGGCAAAGTATCCAAAATGGTATCAACTGGATATGACACTGCAACACATGGGTGTCCAAAAAACAGCATAGCTGATCCCAGATTGCTTCACAATACCTCTCCCTCCATTTAATTTTATCATTATTTTTACACCAGGACAAACATTTGACATACTATATCAGAGGGTCTATATTTTCTTATATTCCCACCATCTGCAATCTGTTGTCTCCTCTTACATTTAAGCTTAGGGAAAAAAATGAGAAGACAGGGAAGGCAGATGTGAAGTGGGATGGTCTTTGCACTTGCACAGTGCCTGGCATAATACAGTGTAGCTGAAATTAAGCTCCTAGTCCAACAAGTAATAAGAAATAATATTAAATTTTACCTCAGTAAGAAGTTATCACAGAATCACAGAATATGCTGGGTTTGAAGGGACCCACAAGGATCATTGAGTCCAACCCTTAGGCCTGCACAGGACCACCCCCAACAGTCACACCAGCTGCCTCAGAGTATTGTCCAAACACTTCTCGAACTCTCAGGCTTGGTGCTGTGACCACTTCCCTGGGGAGCCTGTTCCAGTGCCCAACCACCCTCTCTGGGTGAAGCACCTCTTTCCAATATCCAACCTAAACTTTTCCTGACACAGCTTCAGGCCATTCCCTCAGATCCTGTCACTAGCTACCAAGAAAAGAGATCAGTGTCTGCCCTTCCTCTTCCCCCCACAAGCAATGAGGTCTCCCCTCAGTCATCTCTTCTCCAGGCTGAACAGACCAAGTGACCTCAGCTGCTCCTGATATGGCTTCCTCTCAAGGTTCTTCATCATCTTTACTGTCCTCCTTTGGACACTCTCTAATAGCTGAATATTTTTCTTATATTGTGGTGCCCAAAACTGCACACAATATTCACGGTGAGGCCACCCCAGTGCAGAGCAGAGCGGGACAATCCCCTCCCTTGACCGGCTGGTGATGCTTTGCTTGATGCCCCCCAGGACACGGTTAGCCCTCCTGGCTGCCAGGGCACTGCTGACTCATATCCAACTTGCCAGTGAGCAGGACCCCCAGGTCCCTTTCCCAGCACTGCTTTCCAGCATCTCATTCCCCAGTCTGTACAAACATCTGGGGTTGCACCATCCCAGGTGCAGAATCTGGCACTTCCCTTGATGAACTTGATATGATTTGTGATCGCCCAGTCCTCTAATCTGTCAAGGTCTCTCTGCAGGGCCTCCCTGCCTTCCAGGGACTTAACAGCTTCTCCCAGTTTTGTGTCATGTGCAAACTTGCTTAGTAACCCTTCTAGTTCCGTGTCCAAGTCATTTATGGAGATGTTGAAGAGCACAGGCCCCAAGATGGAGTCCTGTGGAACACCACTGTGACAGGTCACCAGTCTGACGTTCCCCCATTCACTGTTATCCTCTGTGCTCCACCCGTGAGCCAATTGCTCACCCAACTCATGATGTGTTTATCGAACTGGACCTCTCTGGATTCCCAAGACCACTCCAAAATCATCAAGACAGGTTTTGCAATGACATCAGCCAGCTTATTGAGGATCTTTGGATGAATCCCATCAGGCCCCATAGATTTGTAAGGAACCAGCTGGAGCAGCAGATCCTGCGCAATTTCAGGGAGTTGATCATTCTCACAGTCATGGTCCTCCAGCTCAGGGCACTGAAACCCCCTTGGTTCATAATGTGAGATGAAGACAGAGGCAAAAAAAGTGTTAAACACCCCTGCCTTGTCTCTGTCCCTGTTTGTGAGGTGACCATCCCCATCCTGTAACAAGCTGATGATATTTCTATACTGCCTATTGCCATTAATGTATTTGAAAAAAAACCTCTTTTTATTGTCCCCCACATTTCTGTCCAGCTTCAACTCCAGCTGAGCTTTGGCTGCATGAATTATCTCCCTATAGCGGCAAACAGAATCTCTGAATTCTTCCCATGTCACTTGACCTTGCTTCCACCAGGCACACACCTTCCTTTTCTGCCTTATTTCCAATAGAAGATCCCTGCTCAGCCAAACCAGCCTTCTGCCTCACTTGCTTGACTTCTGACATTTAGGAATTCTCTGCTCCTATGCCCTTAGGAGGTGATGTTTGAAAAGTGACCAGCACTGATGGACCCTAGCATCTGCAAAAACATTTTCCAGGGGATCTTACTTACTAATTCCCTGCTTTGTTTATTTATTCTCTCTTTCCTCTCCTATATTTCCTATCTATTTCCTCCCACGCGTTCACATAATACAATATACAAACAGCCTGGCTTTTGTCTTGAGGATGTTTTTCAATTAAATAGCAAAATACAAATAGCTGCACACTTCTATGCTTTTATGCTATTCCTTAACAGTTATTTTAGTGAATGCACTTTTGGTTTTAGAACTGCAGTACTTCTATTGAAATGCAAATCTAGTTTCTCCAACTTTCTTTGTATTTATACTCTGGAATGAGGCACACGCATTCAGCATCTAGATGCAAACAGAATGCCATTTTGAAAAATATATAAAGAATGTTCTTATTTCTGAGAAGTGCAAGACCACCTCTCTGCCTATTGAGAGGTTAGAACTGTATATGTTCCCCAAATTCCAATTATCGCACAGAAGACCCATCCACTGCACAAAAATACAGCACATAAGCAATGAATTATTTCATACAAATTTTGTATAACATATAACTAAAAACGGGAAGAGAAACAACTTGAAGTTTGCATATCTGCAACAGGAGCAACACAGAATTGAGTGCCATGGAATTATGGCTGATTCCAGTCAATAAGCTATTTCAGTCACTAATCTATTATTGACAGACATGGTTTTTTACAGCTTAATATCAAATTCTCCAACTGGTTTGCCCAGATAGATTCCTCCCTGCATTTGCAAATTCCTTCAGTAAGCCTGCACTATTTGCCAACGTTTGTGGTCAAAACTAGCTTTACTTCAGAAGTTGTCCTAAAATTATTAAGGACACACAGTTCCTGGCAAGAGAATCTTCCCAAGAGAGAATTATTTTTACCTGCCAAAGCTCCTCTGAAATATACACATTAAGACCTCAAAAAAGAGGCAAGTTCTGCTATAAAAAACTAAACAATCCCTCATGGACTACAATTTCTTTATTTGTGATAGCTTATGCATTTGCCTATATGCATTTATCAAAGGGCAGGAAACTTATTTTGTTAATAAACACCTCTTAAATTCATAGATAGCTCTTATTTATGACTCTTTGCAAATTACAAAATCACCAGTAAATTACAAATCACCTTTTGAAATGCCTTCCAATATTACTACCATTCAAACACTAATGACTTTTCCTGCTCACTTTGTATAAGTAATTAAATTTGGGAAGATTACTTTTCTACTACTTACCTCCTGATGAGAAAACAAATCACCAGGAAGTCGTTCAAGAAATGAGGAGAGTGAAAAAGATGACTTCTTCCCTTGGACATCAATAACTTTGAGGTGCTCTGGGGAAGGGCTCAAGAAGGCATAAAGTGCTTCACTCTGGCAGAGTCTTTCATCAGAGAGTAATTTCTATGAAAGAAAAATAATTACTGAAACAACATGTCAATTAAAGATTTCTTATTAAGGAATAAGATGTGTCAAGCCATCCACTAAAAGCGAGTAAGTCATGGCTTCTAGGTAGTGTGAGGAAAAAAATCTATGTTTCACGAAGATACGTTAATAAACTAGTTCTGAAGTATTGGAATTAGTAAGATTAAAGTTTTTAATCTTACAACTTTCTTTTTTTAATAAAAGTTCTCATTTGTAAGGAATTTGTTGTGAGGTGTTGTAGCTAAAGGCGGCGATTACAGGATTCATTACTTATGATTTCTTAATTAATTGAAGTTTAAATTAACTTACCACTGGAGGAATGGTTACTATCAATCAAACTCATCTAAACTTCAGGTATTTTAGACAACTTTGACATTTATAGCCTTACATCTGACCTATTCTCCTAGGCTCTCTCTTTAGGCAATAGAGAGACAACATTCTCTCAATTCTTCTGTTTAGATATCTGTTGCTTTGGGGTTTTTTTCTTACCTGCAGAAAGTTATTAAGCTGGTTCTTGGATTTCTCCATGAATTTCTGGTCTATGGATTTGAAGGGCAGCTTGCTGAGAGAAGGCAACTGAACTTTTTTTAATGATGGAAAACACTGTGTAGGAGAAAGGAGAGCTCACTTAACATGTATGTAGAGGAAAAGACAACTGGTTCAGAATGGAAATGAAGAGACTCTTTTGTACTCTCATCTCCCTTCCACAGCCCTCTCAGCACCCTGAAAAGCACCTCCCTTACCCACTAGGGGCTTCCCTTCACACCACCATCATCTATCTCTTACCACACAGAAAGGTTAAAGCACTATAAAAAGAAACATTCTCTGTCCCCAAAAGCTGTCATTTCTAATACTTCCCTGGAAGTCAGAGACAAAATCTAGTTTTTACAGTCTGCTCTTCCATGACAGTGCAGAGCATACAGCATTCTGACATTGGGTTGGTCCAGTAAAACATTTAAGAGGGGAAAAAAAATATAAACAAGTTTTATAAGCATCTCTCTCTGTAAGAGACCAGAAATATTCAGACAGAAAACTATTTCTCAAAGGCTAAAAGCCAAGAGGCTGCATTAAAACTGGCAGAATTAAATTTTAATCATTCTGACAAATTACAGAAATTTGTATCTTCTTCTTTCCCTTTCATACCTCACTGAGTTTGCGGTGTAGGTTCTGAAACTCATTGAGCTTCCTGGGAACAGTCCAGTTCTTAGTTTCAGCTCCACCAACTTCTTGTAAACTCACCATGACAGAGTAACAGGGCACTTGTTCTCCATTCTCTTCTAAAACCTTGTGAGGAAGAAACCAGCAGATAAGTCATATTACATTGAAAGTAAACAGTGGAACATTTGAGCTGCCAGATGACTGGCTTGCAAACTCAGTCGTCATCAGTGCCATGCTTCTCTTGAGATTTGAAAGCTACATATTGAGCAATACCCTTAATGAACTAAACTTCACCCAAAATGCTATGCCAGTCCTGAACCAGTTCTCTAGCTAATCACTATTGCACCTCACATAAAGCTTTGCAATACTGTCCACCAGCAATCAAATCTCCCTGACATGTCTTCTTCAAACAGCTGAGTGTATTAATTCAGTTTTTAAGGTCCCTACCATGTAGCTTTCTGATTGCTTATCAGTACTCCATCTCTCCTACCTGCATTTACCTGAGTGTTCTCCCTTTATTCCCACCCTTCCTTCCCAGTGCCCCTGTTGAGGCTCATCCACACACCAGGCACAGCAGCTCTGCAGCTGGGCCCTGTGACCGCTGGTGCTGTCTCAGTGATTCCTCTACTCACTCGAGCCATTCTGCATGCACAGAGGATGTGGTATCCATGCAGTGTTTATTTCTGAGGGACTCACAACTTCACAAAAATACTAATGATTCCAACTCTACAATCCTCAGTCAGAGGAATGAGAACCATTTAACCAAACTGTGCAAATGGGAAAACTACAGCAAAGAAGTTAAACAATTTTTCTTGAGACCACAGCAGCGTGACCACATTATTTCTTCATTTAATGTAAGAGTTGACATAAGAATTTCATCCTTTTGTCCTATTCATAACAGCTCAATTGATTATGAAAGACAAATAAGGTAAATGCATAAAATACTAAACTCTAGGAATGCTTGTCTTTATGTACATGCAAATAACAGAAAGGTAATTATAAAATACCACTTACACAATCTTTTTGAGGAAGTTATCATTTTCAAGCTTTTTTTAAAGAATATTTAACTTATCAAATTAAGATAAGAATAAACTTTAAAATTTATATAATTATGACACATTTTCTGAGAAGCCTGTAAAGGCTGTAAAGGTCTGACAACACTTAATGATATTGATGGACAATCTGACAAATGACTAGACAACCATTGTAAAAGACATGCAGCTAAAATGTACTTTCATATATTTAAGCTATTATGAGCTGTACATGGAGAATATTCCCTGTGATTCCTAAAGCTGCACAAGGACAACTGGAAGCCAAATCTGAGGCCCAGATTTCACATATCTCTGTAAAAAAGCTGCAGCAGAAGCTGGACAGAATACAAAGCACCAGCTTGAACACCTGAAGATATGATTGTTTCTCAGTGCAGCTATTTGGGGAACTGCCTATCTCCTGCTAGAGTACTGCAGGCAGATGCTTGAACTGCCTTCGAAATACAGGTCAGAGAAACATGGCTCCGAAGAACTGGAATTGTCTGGGACAGTCTCTGCCCTGTGTACCCTTGAGCTAGATTGGATCTGTGCTTGTAGGTGACTCACCAACACCTCCTGGCTGCAGCTTTTAAATACTGGGGCATCAGTGCTGAAATTGCTGATTTGAGCCATGCCTATCATTGTCCATTTGTTCCCAGGGCAGGGATTTGCATGGGTGTAGGGTCATCTGAACTGTAATTGTCAGGAGAGAGTCATCACTCTGGAAGTACATTCTCAGAATGAGAGGACTTAGTACTCCTGCTTCAGGTTAGGATCCACGTGCAAAATTACTTAAATTCTGATTACTAGATGGAGACACATTACAACTTTCTTCAAGTGCCCTCAAACACTCTCATATAAAAATACTGGAAGTCTTAAGAATATTCTTAAGAATGCAAAATTCTTGATCAACTCATGTACTTGTGCATTTGTTTTTCCGAATTAATGAGCCAACTGGAAAACAGAAAAATGGGATGTTAGGAGGTTGTCTAAACCAGGAGAACTAGTCCTCTGCTGTTAATAGGCAACATTTCATAAAACTGCTATCATGAAAGAATTCAAACTAGAGAGCCCTATTCCTCTGATTCTCTCCCTTCAGCTAAGTTAAGCAAATGAAGGTGCTTTCAGAATCACTTCACATGGAAGTTCCTCATTCGAGGCCCCCAGGCCTTTTTCTGCTGGGTGGCTTTCTAGTCACCTCTTACCCAGGTGTGTGGGGTGTGGTAACAGTAAGAAACATGCAGTTTTTTTCCCCTTATTCAGATCTACAAGCTCCACTCTTATGAAAGCAATAGATTTTTTAAAAGATGTTATGTTCTGAAACAGTCATTCTTTGGACAAGGGAGACATGGAGTTTTTTCCAAGTCTTAAGTAACTCTTAGTTTTTTTATGTGCTATCTATTAACTGATTTAGTAAATCAGTTTAAGAGGTCAATGACAGGCTATTACACTTTCAGCCTAATTTCTATATAAAAATTTACTTTTACTAAGTTTTACTGCAAAACAATAGGGCTACCAAGTTTTTCTCTCTCTAAAATCACAGAGCTACATGCTGGGATTAGCAAGAGCATATTTTGCAGATAGGAAGACAGTGTCATCTAATCATGCCCCCCAGCCTACCCTTTGAAGCACAGAGCCACAAACGAGACAACTAATGCAAGTCTACCTATTCCAGTACTACTTATAAGTTATAGTTAAGGCAGCAAGTAATTAGAAGCCTCTTCCAACATCCATCTTATTTAGCCAAACTACTTTCTCCTCTGGTACTATGGGAGACACTGGGCAGTTGTGTATGGTGGCCCCTACCACAAAGTTGCCCTTCTGCAGGTTTGCTGCACACAGCATTGCCAGATTTTAAAACCAGGCCTCAAAAGCTACAGACAACTCTTAAAAGACAACTTAAGACCTTTTCAATTCTCAAATGTGTCACCTGCAAACAGCATTAAAACAAATTCAAACCCAGATGTCTGCACATGGAGAATTGGGTTTTAAAAATGTCACCTTAAGTTTTTAACCGGTTGGATTTATTTCTTCTTTCACAGACAGTGAATTTAATTGTTGACACAACCTATCACTAGCTTGCAAGAGCTTAAGACAGCCAAATAAACTCAACAGTACATACTTTTCCTTCAATGAAAAGTTACCTCAAGATAACTGCTTATATTCATTCCAGGAACATTTTCTTAATGGTATAGGAAGGTAAGCCAATAGAGACCCAATTAATCTTTAATTCTCTGTTGGGATATTGTCAAGAAGATTGCTTATGTACATGTTATGTACTACATAACAAGCATTCACTCAGTTCCTTTCATGGCAAGTGTTAGAGAGCTAAGAGATGGTAACACTTCCTGTTTTCATTACAAATTTTTTTACATTTATTTTACAATTGCCTGCCTAGGCCCAAATGGAAAAGCAGAAAAAAAAAAAAAAAGTAACTTCATCTTACTTCATTTTACTTCATAAAGCACTTTCTTTCTGGGTATTCTAGTCCCCTGAAACTGTACTGCTATTAAATATAATACTACAAAATAATGAGTGTAAGTACTGCATCTTTGAGACACAGCAGAGATACAACTGCACCCAAGTGCGATAGCATGTTAATATAACAAGAGACAGTTCTCATAAAAACAATGCCTCTAAGAGAGCAATGTGTCAAAACCAGTTTATGTTCATGCAGGTAATTTTTATAACTCTGTTACAATAGTGTCTGAGGAACAGAAATTTTGTATATGCATCACAGTAGCCACTGGGAAACAAGAGGAACCCTCAGAAGAGGGTTCCACCCCCACAAGTCAATAATAAGTATATACAGTGTACACAAAGGTACAACGAAAGTATCTACACGTTTTTCTTCCACTTTTCATGCAAGTTTGAACTGACCCAGAAGACAAAAAGCCATAAAAAAATCCCATACCTCTCCTGAGACAATAAAGGCTTTCCACATGCCAAGATTCTCACACCACCAGTCTGTTCTTGCAATGTGCAGCTGAAGGTCACTGTGCTCTCTCTCCATCAGAGTAATTTCATCTTTCAGCTTAGAAACAATCTGTAGAGGGAAGTTTATTGATTACAACTGGTAAGAAAAAGTTCGTGCAGCATGCCTAGTTGTGTCCTTGGGGACACTGTTCATAAAGAAAAGGTACAAAAGCAGGGGGAGAACAATTCACTTGGATTAAAAAAAAAAAATCAAAAGTGAGAGAATCAATGATGCCTCTTATAATCTGCTAGAATATACAGCAATCTTAACAGTCAACTCTGATACTAAAATAAAAATCAAGTTAGAAGTACACACTACTATCACACTATCAGCATAAAAGGCACTTGAGACTGGATGGTATATTACACACTGAATGCTTTATACAAAGTTGAAATTGCCATCACTGAAATAGGCATTACTGAAGACATCCTCCTTATCACTTTCAGGTATACACTATGCAAACCTGGCAATAGATTTCATTTCTAGGAATTTTGCTGTGTTAACAATCATTCAGGAAGTTACCACTGATTTAATTTCAGTTTTGAAAAGGCAAGGATTTATTATTGTGGAAAGCACAAATTTAAAAATATGTTCTTGTCAAGACATAACTCACCATCATAATCTAATAAAGGAGAAATAGTGTATCTCATCACATCAGCAAAAATAGTAAGTAAACAAACATTCTGTCAGGAGACAGCATGACATGAAAAAGTGGAAGTACACATAAGATGTAACATTAGAAACATGGCAAAAGCACCTGACACTTTTTTATTTTTAAATATGATACACCACACAGTTAAGTTTATCAGTTCTATCACATGTACCACAAGTGGTGCCTTCTACAGAGCTACAGTAATTCTGTCTTGTTCAGAATTTTTGTCTCATGCTAAATATGAAATGTTAGTTACATTACAGCTATATAACAACATTCTAGCAGATACCTAACCTTCAGAATAATTTTTTATTTTAATTTATTTACTACCAGTACAGAGGCTGCTCTACAGTCACATTGCATTGACTCCACTGGCATCCAGGAACATGCAAGAATATAGAAGAACTAGTAAGGTTTCATCATAAGTAAACAGCTGCTACATTTACAAACCAAAACATAGACTTTACAATGACACTGGATCCATTTTACTATTCTGTTTCAGAGATGTATATATTTCCAAAAACAAATATTTTAGAAACAAAAACAGGGAAAACCCCACTACTTTAGTAGGGCTACAATCCCTGCCTCCCCAAGAGCTTAAGTATAAAAAGAACACAGCTATTATGTTTCAAGAATGCAAAGGGAACCTAGAAGTGATACATCCAGGTGAATGGAACAATATATAAAGGTTTAGTCATACAGAATCATAGAATGGCTTGGGCTGGAAGGCAGACACCCCAGAAGAGCTGCAAACACATTTTCAGCTGTCTGCAGTAACCTCTAGCAGAAGGGAGATGTGGAAGGGACAGAGGGAATAAAGCTAGCCAGGGTAGCCTCAAATGCTAGTGTTCACATCTTTCTCTTAGAGGTAGCTAGCTATCTCCCCAGAGCTGGGGTGCCAGAGAGCAAGTCAGCTTCTATTCAGAGCAGCATCTTACCATTCGTCCTGAGTGAAGGAACAAACGTACAAAAAATCCAGCTTCTGAGCAATGACTAATGCCCAGGTACATTTTTGTCACCTGTAGCAGGTCATTTGAGGGAGATGGCCTTGGCTACTTGTTGGTCTCACCCACTGTCTACCACTTGCAACCAAGCAGTCTCAGTACGCCTAACAAGCTTGGCCCACCTGTGTCTGAACAACAGTCCTGTAATATCACCCTCGGTAGCAACGCAAATGAGTTGGCCTAAGCCATATGCAAATCACTTGCTTCTCCAGAATATTGTTTCAGAATGCTTAACTGTTTCACTTTGAAAGAGAAAAGGAGATTTTTTGTTTGTTTTTAGCCCAAGTCCAGAGTGCTGAAGTATCATATCCCTCAGAATTTTTCATCTGATGATAGTGTGCTTTCTCCTAGTTCCTAATAAAGGAAATCAGTCACTTTGATAGGTTTGGGGCTTTTTTTATCCCTTTATTCGACCAAATCCGTCCCAGCTGGATTACGGAGTTGTGCTGTGCTCTTCACAGCCAGCAGAGGGCGCGGGAGTGGACCAGCACATCCCTCCGCGGCAGCGCTCAATAGGAATTACACCAAGTCGGCAGGGCAGGGAGGGAAGGAAGCAGCACTATTTCCCACCGACAAAGCAGCAAGACCACTGAGGGAGTGGTCGTTTTTCCATGGCAAACAAAGCAATATAAATCACATTTGCAATTTTAGTTACAATAGCTTTAAAAAAATTGAAAAATAAACAATTAAAACTAAGCTCTGATTTCGCCTCCTATTGAACAAGTTGATTGAAATAGCAATCTGACCTGTGCAAAGTGTGACAACCGGATACTACACACGCACATAACATTTTTAAAAAACCCAAACATACCAAAACTGAAGACAGTAAAGGTACTTACCTTTTTGTCGGGTTTTGGTGAATTACATATGGAATTTAGAGCCTGTTTCTTATACTCAAGCTTGTCATTTAGCTGACGAAGTTTATTTACAGCATAACTGGCCTGTTCATTAATTCTTGTGCTGCATTCCTCAGTAGTTTCTTCACAACCTTGGCTCTAGGAAATGAGAATGGGGTTAATTGCAACATTATTACAAAAAAAGAGACAGTTATTCATAGAATGATAGAAAGCATGGGTTAGAAGGGACCTTAAAGGTCACCTAGCTCCGATTCCCCATGGGCATGGACACCTTTCACTGGACCAGGTTGCTCAGAGGTCCATCCAGCCTGGCCTTGAACACTTCCATGGATGGGGGAGGGATGGGTCACTGTTTGCTTGTTAAGCATTTTATGTGTAAGAACACTTCTTGATATAGACAAAAATGTATGTATAACAGATATTCCAACCACCAGATCCAACATGAAACATCAGTCTGTTATAAAAAAACAAACCAAATCCCAAAATCCCAACGAAGTCTCATTACCATTTCTACTACAGTTCTTTGGCAACTCTTGCCAACTGTGTAAAATGACCTTCAAGTTGAGGTTTTAGTGTAAAAAGCAACAACAGTTTAATAGTCATGATCAATAGTCAGAGCCAGATAAAAAAGCAAATACTTGGCTCTGAGCTGCAGGATGATGAGATGGGGCAGTGAGGAACAAAACCAAAAAAACCCCACATTTCTAACAACAGTCCTCCCACAAATCTTCACAAAACAGATTTGTCATCCTGCAGAACAATTTAAACCAAGTCCTTTTACTTCATAAACAGATTTTACTGCTATTTTTAGACGTGCTAATAAAAATGTGTTAAAAGCACATATGCCTTACCCTAAACTCATAAATCATTATCATATATTCATTCAGACAAACCAATAGCTTTCTCTGTCTTGTGTACTACAGGCATACCAAAAATAGAAAACTTCACATCTTTATGTGACATTCTCTTTAACATCTTTTGGCATTTACCTCAGCCTCGCCTTTCTTACTGTACATCCCCAAATAGGCAATGAAGACCTTGAGATCAGCAAACACAGCACTCAGCTTTTATTCTCAGCCACATTCAAAGATCATTGAGGTCTGTTTGTGACTGGATATATCTAAATTTATCTGTGGGAAGCTGAGTTTAATCTCATGAACAGGAGCTCCATGTTCTTTAATGATATTCCCACGAAGTAAGCTGTATCTTTATATAATTAACAAAAAGCTAACAGAAGGAAGTCTCATCTCTACTAAATTAGTGAGTTTTAGAGGAGACCATTCTACTGTAATTTCCACTGTATCTTATTAAAATAGTCTGAGAAAAGATACAGTAGCAACAATAATAATTGCTTTAGTTCGATCCTCACAGGAAAGGGTAACATAATGCAGAAGTAAGGAGTTCTATGCTAAGAAATCCATGCCCTTTCCCAGCTCTGCATTTGCCTGCGATGTGGCTGAGTAATAAACATTAGCTCTATGCCCTGTCTATTCTTCTGTCTATTCCGCATGGACTGTAAACTCCTCAGGTCAGAGACTGCCTCCAAGCACATGTACAGCTCATGGAAACCTGTTGTCATCTCCTGGAACTACAGTAATACAAATAATAATAATTAACAATATTGGCTGTTATTCAAAATGCTATTCAACAGAATCATAAAGTAAATAAAGAAACCTTATACTGGTTGGGAAGCATGGAGGTAAAAAAGGAGTCAAAAACGCTATTTTCAACACAGAAGAACTGAAGGACTTTTCATATGAAATTCAGTATCAGTAATCAGAGAATTGCAATTAATTACAAATCAGTGAGGCTCTGCTCCCAGAGGTAGGCTACACGATTTCTCTGTCATTAACTTCTTAGGCACTTAAAGCAAAAACCACTACTGAATCACTAGGTTTATCACAGAAATGCTAGAATTACAAGAACAAGTTACCTGTATTCAAGTTATCAAATTCAGCAAATAAGCAACCAATGCACTCAAAGCTGAGATCATAGTGGATTGTGCTGTTTTCATGATTGCTAAACGGATTACGGCTTTCACTTCTATGAGTGATGCAGAACACAGACTTCAGTCTTATTTTAGCAATGCAGCACCAATGCAGTCACCAGACCTTCTTTCCTCAAAACGCCATACGTAAGCACTGTTTGCTTCTGTATTTCTACTTGTGACCTTCTAAAGGACGTTTGTCCAGGAAACAGAAAGTGGTAACAGACTGGAAAGAAGAAGAAAGAGCCTGGCCTTGTCCTGATTCCTGTCTTGTGACTTGATTTTCCCACATTTAATCAAGGCTCATCCTTTTGTCCTTGCCTTCATGAATGCACTAGATGACTTTTTACCTATCCAGCTTTAGCAGTGAAATATATAGAAGATTAAGAAAGGTAACTCCCCTAGTGGCCCAGGAAGTAAGGATGTAGACCCAAAATCCAAACTAAACCAAAACCAATCACTACTTGCAAACAATACGTATCCCTCCAGAAAGATCTGATGTCTGAGCTGTTGTTTCCTATACATGGGGAGGGAAAAAAAATCCCACAAATATATTATACGGTACTGCATTTTCACCAACATTTGAAAGACCAATGGAAGCTTCAGAAAGAACTTCTTATGGTTTGTTTTCACCTCAAAGACCATGAAGTACAGCACAGTGCTATTAGAACTGCTCTATTCAAGAGATACTCTAACAGTATATACAACTTCATACTTAATTTGTTTTTAAAATTAAAAAAAAATACCCCAGCTTTAATCCTATAAGGAGACTTGGCAACATATTACTCCTTAAGATTTGAGGGCAGACCCAGACTTCAAATCTGGCATATACATATCCAAGGACTCAGAGAAAGGACAGATGATGCTGATGTCAAAAATCTAATTTTTTGGCAGCTACAGTAGATGTTATCTGACAGAGAACAGCTAGCCCTAAAGGGTTGTCAGTTTTCTTAGAGAAATGGTTATCTGTGTCAGAGTCTGAATAAAGCATATGAAGAGATTAAAAAGCACATTTAATGCTTTAGAAAGTACTGGACAAAACTGGTAAAGACACACAGTCTTTGAAGTACCTACAACTCTCAGCACATAGCTGAGTTAGCAGGGAGAAAACTAGAAAACATGTCTTGAAGGGAAAGAATACAGGGAAAAAAACAAACAATGAAAAGATTCAGCAAGCTCTAAAAGCTTGCATATTGGAAATAATTTACTTATAACAGGTCATCTCTGCAGATTTGCTGATATGCAGAATACAGAGACTCACCTACAGAAATGAAAGCCATATTTAAGCAGTAAATATGTAAGTTTTGTGTTCTGGAAAAATTGTTTCTAAAGGGGAGAATGTAGATCAGCACTTCTGGATTCTGTTTATTTGTTTATTTAGATCCAGTTTTAGATGCACTGTTACATTTCATTGTGTTCTGAGCAAGTTCAAATGTAAAATGAAGATATCCATGCTGATCTGAAGCAATAGCCTGGCTAAAAGATGCACTCAGTAGTCTGAAACTTGCTCTTGTCAAAACGTTCTTAGATAATCACAACACAAGTTCCCGTGACATGACTGATTTAGACAACCCACGGAAAAATCCCACCCCAAGAAGAGTTGCCATTGGATTATTGCTTGTGACATTTTGAATGCTCTGGTTTAGCACTCAAGAGTTCTTGTGCTAGATTTATCTTCTAAAATGGCCTATGAATTTATTCAATGAATTAATAAAAACCACACTCAGATTATAGTTTTCATTACTTTTTCTTCTCTTAATTAATTGCAACTTTAATACCTACTTAGTATCTAGGAAATGCATGAGAGACCAGCACAGACAACATCTGGGTAGAAATCTACTGATATTTCAGTGAAGTTTTCATCACTGAAAAGCAGACCAGCTGAGCTTCTGTGAGGTATGTTTTGCATTCTCTGTTACTAAGGAGCATAATGAAAGACATGAAATACTGAAGACTTAGAAATCTGAACTATCTACCTTAACTAATTTCAAGTTTAAGTAGTCAGTTATTTTGTACCATTTTGTTTCAAAGAACTTGTCAATATACAGGTGTTAACAGATGAAACTATAAGAGTGATGACACTTAGAACAAAAGAAGAGTAGTCCAACACTCAAGGACAGAAGAGGCTACTATATGCTTTTCTCAAGATCATCCCTCAAATCAGTTTAAATAACAGTGAAAGGAATTGTTTGTGTGACTCACCACTTCATCTTTGTCCTCGGGAGTTAGCTGAGCAGAACTTCTTTCTTCTTCCTTCTTGACTGATCTCTCATATAAATCACTGACAACGAATGAAGGGTAGTATCTGTCTTTTAGGGTTTCGTAAACATCTGCCTGAATTCTGTAGAATACTTCAATGCCTTTATTTCCCACAAGACTTTGCTGTATTTCTTTATAAAGGGATTTTTCCACAGGTATTTCTCTGCTTTCCACAAAAAAATTCTGATAAATTTCACTCACCAGCTGAGGTATTTCAGGCTAGGAAGCAAGGAGGGAGAGGGACAGAGAAAAGAATAATGAAAAAATGTTAAAAATATCAGGATGACTCAGAACCCAGGTGCATAATTTGAAGGATAATCAAGCTAATTTCCTATCCAGATGTATGAGGACACATCTGTGAACCTCTTACTGAGAACAAGCATGCTGTCTGCCTGTGCACCTATGCTAAGCAGTCAATTCTACAAGCTGAGTATTTATATTTGTCAGGACAAGAAACAGCTGTGCTCTAAAACTGTCATAGCTTCCCCACCCACTGCTTTTGAAAGTATGCTCCAAAAGCTGGTATTAAAAGGAAGAAAAGTGCTAGAGCAACAGTGTGATCACCACTTTATGGTTAGATTTAATGATTTATAGCACCTTTTGCAATCACAAGCAGTTTGTGAATCAAAACTGATTCATAGAACTTTCTTCACAGAGCCTGACAAACTTTTTTTTTAAAAACACTCTAGCTTGAGGTGGTTGTTAGTCATTTCTTCAGGTTGTATCAATGGGTCACTCCTCACACTCAACAGTTTGCCACTTTGTTTACAGGATATTATTTTCCAATTGACTAGAACCCTTATACATAAGAGAGCAGTAAAATTACAGTGAATAAAAAGGTAATTGATATCGATAATGAAATTTGTATTTCATGCTAGTGTGAATCCTGGAGGTTTAATAGTCTCCCCAAAAATCCACCTCACTGCTCACAAACAGCAAATTTGTCCTCTACTCTTGCTATACAGCATTGGTTCAGGATACTTTTTGCAACTTTAACCTGTATTTCCTATCCTTGTTTCATGGTTCTTATTCCTACTTTATTTTAGCACAAATTACAATATAGCATTGTTTCTTCTCTCTAAGAGTAGTGTGGCATTCCTGGAGAAACTTGCCTGCTTATACAGCAACAGAATATGGAGAGGTCTTTTAAATCCAAACCTCTCTTCCAGAAAGATTTTAAAAGCATATATGCATGTGTTTACACTGTTTTGGACTGAATGGGCTACCTGTAATTAGCAAGATGAGAAGCTTATGTACAGACTATCCAATGGAAATGCACTTCTAAGGTTTCACGTGAGCTGATACAACTAAAGCCAATATATTACTGCAAGTTTAATCTCTGGTGGAGGGGGAAATAATTCTACTACTTTTACATCTAAAGTATACTTTTAATGGGATGTTGCTACACCAAACAACAGTAAATCATCGTCACAACAGCCCATATATTTTAATTGCAGTATTATCTTCAAATATTGACAAGAAGTATTAAAAAAACCCCAAATTGCTTAGCACCCATCCTATGTTATATTTTAAGAAGATAAAGAAATTTCCTAACATCAAGATTACAACCAGCAGAGATTGCTTTCACTGTACAAAGCCATACATGCTTGCAATTTCTTCTACCTTGTTAGCACTCTTCAAATTCTCCACAGACTCCCATAGACCAATCAAAGCCATCTTGTCCATCCTTTCCATGTAGATTCGGAAGTGCTCTCGGTATGAAGGGTTGGCCAAAATTTCTTCAAATTGAAGAATCTGAAGAAGGAAAAACAAAGAATAAAAACTGAGAAAATGCCTAACTTTAGCTTCTCTCCATCCCTTATGGGGAAAATCTTTTCACTTAACATGGCCATGGAGCACTATGAATTTGTCGTGGATTTGCCGACGAGCCCCCGGGGCTAAAAATAGCTTTTTCCAGGTGGATTTCCGGAGCAAAGCCAATGAAAAGTTTTGGTAACACCTCTGCCAATGACATATTTAAGAAAATGGAAGAGAAGGTTGTGGCACAGAAGAAAAATGGAAGAGCCAGCGTAGCAGCCAGCCCTGTTGAGCCTGGGCATGCATCCCCCATCCCAGGCCAAGTCTGGTCTGGGCGAGAGGGGGCCAGGCCCCTTCTCTCCTGTGACAGAGTAGGGAAAAAAAAAAACACTTTAGAGAAGAACCTGGACAAGACATGCTGCAAAAGGAATTCCAGGCAGAGATAGCAAAGCCTCCAAGGTCAAAGCTGGTAGCCAGAGAAGAGAGAAGAGCAGCCCGAAAAGGGGGCTCCTTTTCCATCCCCTCTCTCTCTTTCTCTCCCTTCAGCTGGGAAGACTGAAAACTAAAAAAAAACCCCTGCCATCTGTCGAAAACTGTTGGGGAGTAGAGACCCTCCTCTGCAGCTCGTGAAGGAGCCCACGCCGAAGCAGAGGAGTGCATGAAGATGATGTGACTCCGTGGGAGGCCTAAAATAAAGCAGAGTCCTGCTGGAGACCTGTGGCTCATGGAGAGAGAGACCTACGCTGGAGCGAGTCAGCCCAGGTAGGATTTCTGACCCAGTGAGGGATCCATGCTGGTGCAGCTGAATTTGTGACCCTGAGGGACAGCAGAGAATGGAAGAACTGTTGCCCGAAGGTGTAGACTCACATTAGAGAGGTCTATCAAGAACTGCCTCTCATGAGGAGGGACCCCACAAGAAACAGGGGTGGACTCCAAAGCCATTATCCCCTGTGACTCTTTGGGAAGACCATGGTAAGGCAATTGTCCCCTTGCAGTCCATGGAAGACCCCACAGGGCTCGGATAACCCCCAGCCTCTGGTCTTAGCCCAGGAGGGGGTAGGCCCAGCCCTGAGGTCGACATAGAAGAGAGAGAGAGAGAGAGAGAAAGAGACAGTTCCAGCTGCAACAAATCGGAGCTGTTTTCTTAAAGATAACAGAAGAAGAACTTTCAAGTGCTGCAAAATTATTTAGAAGATCTGTAGCTCTGGAAGTGGAAAAGAAACTGCTTCTCCTCCTGAACTGATACAAGGAGGGAGGGGTATTTCTGTAAATACATAACACTTTTACCTAGTTAGAATTGTTGTATATATAGTTCTTTAGTTTTTATCTTGCTAGTAATAAATCCTAATATTATTTCTCCCCACATCACATCTCCTTTGTCTGCATAAACCTTCTCTCAACTTATAGCAATTGTGTGGGGGGTGAAAAGAAATTGGCCCAGAACAAACCCACAACAGCATTCTACAAATATGTACTAGATTCAACTACAAAGACCTTCTACAGTAATAGCTTTGCTTCATTAAAAAAAAAAAATACTTTGAAGATAAACGTATCTATGCTCCTATCAGATAGTAAATATCTCCACATCTTTCTGATCAGGAGACAAGACTACATTACAAAGGACTAAGATGGTATTTCAAGTCACTCATGAAATGCTGTTGACAAAAATTTGACTTCCATTGTTCCTGCAAAGCAGAGGAGCCAAGCTGGAAGCAAACTGATCTGTTCTTTACTTGTTTCAAGCAAAGACGAACACCAGCAGTTTCCACACCACAGGCCACAGAATTCTGAGATGTATCTCAATTATTACCAGGGACACAGAGAAAGATGGAATACCTTGGCAGCCAGGGCATTTGGTGGCCAGTTCCCACTAACTGTTATTGAAAAACATCTATCAGAAATGTAGCCAGGAAAGAGTATGTTCTGTGATATAATGCTCAGGACTTCTCCTGAGAAAAGAGACGAGGGTGTACATCAGGCAGAATAGGAAATTAAACACTTCTCATACCCAAGCAGATGCTGCAATAAAAAAGCCACTATCACTTCCTTATCCTCTATTATTTTTGTGAATCCAAGCCTTTTCTTTAAGACAAACATTCAGAACACCTCCCTGACAAAATGAACAGAAGATCCCATGCTGAACAAAATGAACAACCTTGTCTTTCTTTGAAAATTAGGACCTATATTCAAAACAACTGATAAAAACGAAAAAAACCCTTCCTCTCAAGCTTTTCAGTTTTGCAGCTGAACCAGTTTTCACTTCTCTCATTCAGTGCCATTACTTATATTGCCAGGAATCCAAATACACTACCAAGAGTGGTTTTGGTCTCTTGCTTTGTTACTCACAGGCACCAACCAACTCACACCTTTTCCTTTGAAAAGAAAAGCAGGTCCTTAAGCACTAGGGCCCATGAATCTTACCTTCCTATGATTTTGCATTTTATAGGAAAGTTCATTGGTATGGAGCAGGACATGAACTCTGAGACTAAGGCATTGATGATTTCTCTAATATGGGTCTTCCGATACCTTAATAATACTACAATTCAGGTCATGTATCAGCATCTATTTTTGGGAAGACAACTCATTTTTCTAAATCTAATACCTGCGAGACTCTACCTCCATGTAGGAGAAACAGCTTCCTGGTCTTAAGCTATACAGGTGGAAACTACGTACATGGGCACACACTCAGTTACTAGCACAAGTTACTTCCTTAATGAACCAAGGTAAAGGTGGTTCTTCAACAACTACAGCCACCTATGTTTTGTCTGAAATAGCTCCCCCCACATTTTGGGCAGTGTTTAGGTCAATTATATTTGTCTCAGCTGAAATGCCCATTTTCATCTACAAATTCCATGTGCCATTCTGCTTTTCATCCTTTACCATACCAGTATCTCCTGGACATGACTTGCTCTTAGCTTTAGAGCCATTCAGGTACATAAATATCTGCCTTTCAGAGCTCACTCTGTAATCCTCACTGAATGACAGTGCCTTGCTTAAGCTGGGCTTAATACAGAAATGATGATCAGGTTGTCAAAAAGTGGTGTCACTTCTTGAGTGGGAGGTCACCTTTGGTCTCTTCACCTCTATTATCCAAGGTATCCTCACTCAGATTGCCAGCAAGGAGGGTAACTAACCCTCTCAAAGATAACTGGGGTTAAGTGCTGCTGCAGGGACGCAAGGCAAGTGCAAACGTCTATCTCACCTAAAATGGGCCCATTGCACCGGTGCCCCACGATAATCAAAGTGGTGGTGCCTCATAACAGTTTTACACAAATCTCCTCATAGTTACCTAGGAAACTAAAACACTTTAAAAGCTAAATTAATGGGCAGAAAAGCCTATTTAAACTTCTCTCGCAGAAATAAGACCTCACAAATGCTATCTTGATTTTTCTTTGCTTAAGGCTAGACCAGCTTGGAATTATTTAATACGTTTCAAATGCTGTACTAAAAACATTATATGAAAGCTTCAATGACAACAATGGTAGACACAAGAGATTTTTAGTTTTGAGGTGGAAAGTTATCATAAAATGCATGTGTGCTGATTTTGGCTAGGAGGAGTTAATTTTCTTCCCAGTGGATGACATGGGGCTGCGTTTTGGATTTGTGCTGAACACAGGGTTGACAATATAGAGATGTTTTTGTTATTGCTGAGCAGGGCTTACACAGAGTCAAGGCCTTTTCTGCTTTTTGTACAGCCATGCCGGCAAGGAGGTTGGGGGTGCATGGGTCATTGGGAGGAGACACAGCTGGGACAGCTGAACCAAACTGACCAAAGGGATACTTCAGACCATAGGACATCATGCTCAGTACATAAAGTGGGAGGACGAAGGAGAAGACGTTTGGAATGATGACGTTTATCTTCCCAAGTAACCATTACATGTGATGGGGCCCTGCTCTCCTGGAGATGGCTGAACACCACGGGAAGGAGTGAATTAATTCCTTGTTTTGCTTTGCTTGTGTGTGTGGCTTTTGCTTTCTCTATTAAACTGTCTTTATCTCAAACCATGACTTTTCCAGCTCTTACCCTTCTGATTCTCTCCCCGATCCTGCTGGTGGGGGAGTGAGCAAATGGCTATGTGGGGCTTTGTCAATGGCTGGAGGTTAAATCATGACAGTCCTTTTTGGTACCCAACCATTCTGTGAAGGATCTTTCCTTTTCCCATTTAAAGAAAGAGGTTCTGCAGTAATTTGTAATCCTGAGCAAAAGATCATTTTATAGCTGAGTATCACCACAGATTACAGTACAAAGCTCTAAGCTATGCTGGCACATCCGCAGGCATTAGGGCATGTGTACACCCTCAAATCTAATATCCAGCTAGCAGATATAATCTTAGAATTATTAGCCTCAACGGCAACCCTTCAAATCCTTTTAACTCGAGAGCAGCTTCTGGGTTTGGAAAAACCAGCTGCTTTACTGCTGCCACATCAATTCCCTGCTCCAACAGGAAAGTAACCAATATACCACAGCTGGTCACAGGCTCTGCCTAAGACTAGGAAGTGTTTAGTTTCTTTATTTTTTCCCCCCAAGCAGGCTGCTTTAATCAGCATCCCTAGCATATGCACACAGAAGAGCCTTGTTCCTGGCCCTACAAAGCAGAGACTTGGTCCTGGAAGGCCCCTAAAGATAGACACAGCCTCTCTCTGGAGAGGAACATAGAACAACTAGTTAATTTGGAAGGGTCTGCATGGGCATCAGACATGGAATAGATGCACTGTACTATATTTCTTCGCAACACACCAGCTTCCAATTCACTACAACCACACTGGCCTATAATGAATAAACATAAATCTGGTAACAGCACTGCAGATGGTTGGGGTGAACAGAATTTGGGTCACTAGGGGAGGTTTTCTGCTGGGACGATGGCACACAGTCAGACTGCAGGACTTCTGGTTGCTGCTTTGGATTTTTTATTTTTTTGGTAGAAGACAAGAACAAGTGGAATGTAAAAAATAATTCTATAAAAATACGTCTGTCTTTCCAAGTTGCATTAACTAATGCTTTGTCTTATGCTTATGTTTTAAAAAGAGGTAAGTCATCAGACGACTGTCACAAGCAGTAGCTGAACTAAATGCAATGATTAGTTACGTATCAGCAAGCACATACTAACTACATAAGGTACCTTGCTATTTTACTGCACATACACAAATGTAAAAATCCCTGCCTTGAGACTCACATGTTCACAAACATGCTTCTGTCATAAGAAACCCCATCTTCAGGCAATAGGGGAACAACAACTGAAGCTTGTTTTCTTAATATTCCCAAATTCTGTAACATGATATATCCTGATGTAACATGATCTTACAACCTGAAGCTCAGAAATCATAGTGAAAATCTGTTAAGTCACCAAATCAACACCTATCCACAGATAGGTGTTCATCCACAGTGATGAATGGAAACAAGGTCTTCTGCAGGAGTTTCATCTTAGTCCTCATCACTAGATTATGGACATGAACTGGTTCCACCTCAATACACTCAGATGGTTTCCTTGCTATTTCGCAACCAATTAAGGATCAGATCCCCAAATCTCCTCCTACAACTCATGATTCACAAAACAGCTCCACTAAAAAGGTGTTGTGACTCCATATGTCAAATTTCACAGACAAGGTGGTGTGGCTGTTGTGCTGAACACAGAGGGGAAAAAAAAATCTCTTGCTGAATGAACACAGACAACAAGAACTCGATTACTGCAGTACTCTGCAGGCACAATTTCTAAGAAAATGGACTGAAACTGCACTGACAATTAAGTAGAAGAGATGCTTCATATATTACACTAATTCAAACTGCATTTTCTCTGAAAACAAATCTAACAGCATGGGCAGGGTACAAATCAGTATAACAGCTAATGATAGAATTCATATTCAGAGAGTAGCTGTGGTTTGTCTGTTTGCTTATAAGCATTTGATTATAAATCACATATTCAGGATTTCCCTAGAGAACCTGGATTCAGGAAGATGACATGAGTGAAACGTGTACTAAGTCAAATGAATAAAAATCACAACACTGCATAATCAAACCAGAAACTGACGCCATTTTATAATTATCTTCTGCTGTGAAAGAAAAAAAAAACGTATTTCAAAACACATAATTTCTGTTTCTTATATCTGTAAGAGGAGAACGTTGATAGCTCCAAATAATCCATCTCCATGCATTTTTACCAGCAATGCTATTACTCTCTTACTACTGCGGTAAAGACAAAGCTTTCTGTAGGATGCATAACTGAAATCAAAATACAAGTTTAGTTCACTAGTCATTTCTTTGTTCAACTAGTATCAAAAATTCCACAAAGTTAATAACGTATTCAAGCTTCTGTACCACACTTACATAAAATATTAATTCCAAACACCACCAGTAAATGACCATTTCTGACCTTTTTCATGTAAGTTGAAGAAATTAAGGCAAACTTACAGTTTCTTCTGCACAAACTAGTTATTCTACAAGTTAGATGCCACCTTAACGGAAAAGCGGACACAACCAAACTCTAAGGAGAAATTACGGGCCGCCAGCAGAAACATACCAACATTATCTTATCTACTAAATCCCAAACACCACCATTCCCTTTTGCCTAGAAAAAAGCTTGAATATTCAGTCAATATTGCCCATATAAGAGGGGCCAGCATCCAAAATAACACTGGCTGCCCTAAAATAACCCAGACTGCAGCTGCCTCAGTGCTAAAAGAGGATGGGCAGAAGCAAGAGTGAAGAAAGACTGCTTCCTCAGCTAAGCCTTGGGCACTTATCTGTGCTCAGAAGGGGCAGAACAGACTCTCTCTCATGCGGCCTTCATCTCTCATCCAACCTCCCTCATCTTCTTTCTTGGCAACTGAGAGGTGGGGACAACAGAAGAGAGAAGCAGTTTTCCTATTTTCTAAACTGAGATGGCTATGGAGGGAGTGAGTTCTAGGCCTTCATCACAGAAACACATTAAAAGCTTCAAAGCAGAGCTGCCTCAGATCCTGTTGTTTCCACTATCACTACAATAAATGCCTGTGCAAGGAGTCTTTATTCCTATTAATAGTACCATTAAGAACACTTCAGCATGGAGCTGCTCACTGGTATATTTGCAAGATACAATCCCATGTCAGCAACTGCCACCAAAAAAACATTGGTTTTATAAAACACACAACATGAACTTTACTAATTCCTTTGATTTAAATTAAAATAATATATTTTATTATATTTCTGGCCAATCCCAGCCCCTATCCAGTGCAGGTTCACTATTTCACTCCATTCCTGAACAAAGTTCGTAATATCTCAGCAGGCACCAAAAGTGGCATCAGTGGCTCATGCAGTGCTGCCACATGGTCCCCTCTTTCCTTTTCTCCTTGGCACCTCTTGCTACACCCAACTTCAGGAAAGAGATCAGGACTGCCTTGGCACAATCTATGGCACACCATCTGAAATCATGCTTTAAGGACAAGTGAGGAGTAGGGAATTGTTCTGTTTCAGAATCTTACTCAAGAAAAACAAAATACAAATAGTAAGAACTATTTCTTCATCATGCTACTTTTTCTTATGTACTACTAAGTCACAATTATTATAAGGACATAACTAAAGTTAAAGATCCCTGCACAAAAAGATAAGTTATTGAAAAACATACATGAAAACGTAAATGACAACATACATGTAAAACATCAAATCTTCTTTCGCATTTGAACACACCAGCTACTGTGCTTTGCCCAAAGGGGACAGAGAAGATTATACTTAAAAGTCACTAAAATTATTAAAGTTTTGCAAGGCTAAGTAGTCATGATTTTATTTTTGTAGATGCTGACTAGTACAACAATAGTTTTTTCTATTCCAGACTACAGTGATATTGAAAACCACAATTCAGCCACCAGCTTTACCAGAGTTTTTCTACAACAAGTACCCTGAATTTTGTCAATTGCCTTCTGTAATTGTTGGCTTTTGAATAATTATTTCCAAAAACCACACATATTTCCTAAAGTGAATATAATGAGGGTCAAAGAAATACTGCACATATGTTGGCAATCTTATATTTGAAAACAAGTTTCTACTTTTAGGAAGGCTGTTAACATGTCCTTGCTACCATGCAGTATATCTGAAAAATCAGAGATGTTTACAATCCACACAATCCTTTATGAAGTTTCACAGTTAGCTACATTCCAAGCTGCGAGATCAGTAAGTCTTTTGGGTACTTCAGTAATCTTTTGCCAAGTTAAATAAACTATGCAGCAATTAATTTGTGCTTGACTCCTGGGGGAAGGGTGGGATTAAAGACAGTGAGATAATATGATCCAGTGCTAACACATTTAGAATAACCTTCAGACCATGATATTTATACCTTCTGACTCTGTGGGCCATCACCTTCATCAGAAGTGCCATCTTCCTGCTGATCATAAGCAGGCCCTCCCAGGAGCCTTATTCTCTTCTCGCATTGCTTCTTTGCCACTGTCAGCTGATTAATATACCTCTTCACATTGCGAGCCCTTAGTAGGTCAGCTTTCATTGCTGCAGTTTCTTTTCCCTTTGAATCTAAGAATAAAGCAAAACAGAGTCAGTATTTTACAACTTGAAAACATCATTGTACCATTGCCTCTGCGGCCTTTCTGATCAAAGCATCTGTCTTTCAGGAATCAGCTATGCACATGAGCCCACATAATAGCAAGTTTGTATTTGAAACAGAATGATGATTTTGAAACATGATCACTCAAGGGTTTATACAAAATTGTTCAGAAAAAGTCCTTATTCCAGCACATAGCGAAACCGGACCCTTCCAGCTCTCTTTCTATAGCTTGTAGGAAGACACGGGCACAAGACTTCTACTCCAGAATGTACATTTATCAGATGGTGTTAGGAACTTACCTAAAGCCATGGCATATGATAACACATGGAGGTGATGGCTTATGTACCTTACTGAACATAGCACTGACTGCCTAGACACATGAGGGACTGAGCTCTATCCCCTCCAGCCCAGCATGACACATTTCCACACATCTTACTTGCAAATCCAAATTTCTTAAGCCTGATGTGAACAGCATATCATGCAGTAACTCCTCCAGACAACACCGACCAAAGTTCACTCAAATGCTCAGATGACTAAGAAAAAATCTTATTATGTCATAATGCCAAGACTGCACAGTACTGTTAAAAAGTGAAGTAACATGAAGACAACAGCTGCATAAGACTTAGTAATAACTGGTGTAACATTTGTGTACTCTACATTCCAGCTTCTTCAGCTAATGACCAGGGTCTAAAAAAAGCAGCAGCAGATAAAGCAGATATAAAACCCTATTGTGTTGAAATCAGGATACAACTGATTCACATTTATACACTGATTTTATTTTCCTCTTGTTCAATGAAAACACTCCTGCTTTTTCGGGCTGCAACTATTGCTCAGCAGCAAAGTACATGACTTGTACTCGCCTCTAGATTAATTGATTGCTCAGGGATAAACAGTAAAGAGCTATTCTACTATGTTTTCAAAATATCAAGTGCTAGTAAAATCACTTAAATGAAATCAGCATTCAATTCTCAAAACCATTGCTGTTAAGAAACTACATAGGTTTGTGAATGCATACACAGCAAAAAGGAAGTCTCTCAGAAATTACTTAAAATACATATTTTAAACACATTTCTAATACATTAGAGTACCTTCTCCTGTTTTCATTCTTCTATTTCCCCCTCAAAGCCAAATGTAACCACTGCATGCGACTGTAAGTTTTGTCATTTGCATACTTAAGTTCAACTCAAGGTACATGGAGCTCCCTGAAGTTCTACATGTAATATAAGTCCAGATATTCTCCCATTATTTTTTCCCATACTTTTAATCTCACTTTATGTGCTGCATGTATCTATCTATGTTGGTAAGGATCCTTCCCAATTCAAATACCATTAGTGTTTTAATGGATAAGCATAATTTGCACACGAGCTGCCATATAATAATGAACAACAGATATAATACTCACTGAAGCAAATGATAAAATTACTTTACTATGAAAAAAAAAAGCCATCTGTTTTCCTGGCATGTTATCTCCACAGAGAAGTCAACAGAGCGTTTAATTTAGCGTTTCAGTTCCCTGACCAGAGGTACCAATATTAATGAGAGAAAAGGAAAGGAAAAGATGTTAGGACAAAAGAGTGCTCTCCCTCAATAAAAACATTTACAGCTATTACAAATACATCATCAGTAGTTTAAAGTGAAGATTGAACCCCAACACTTCCCTCCTGCACTTGACACTAAGATGATTTTTAGAAGTTCTCAATTCTTTCAACAGTTTAAATGCTTTGGGCTCAAAATGCATACTGGAAATCCTACACTTTTGAAAACCCACAAACAGTACTATGCAATGACCATTCAGCCTTCTTAAAACAAAAAGTACCCTTCCTGGTGAAAACAAGGCATTCTTGGAGGGTTCTCAAAGTAAGCATGTCTACTTTACCTGAACTCTTACCATCCTGTGATTGCAGCAGGCATCCAGGAGAGATTAATGATCCCTACATCTCACCTGCTTCCGGTGATTAATTACTGTATTAACAAAGATCCTTCAAAAACATTTACCTCAGCTCTTCATATCCATAAGGAGCCACTCCACCTAAGAAACACTCAGGGCAGGGATGAATATCACACTGCCAGCCTGTTCCTGCTCCATGGATAAACAGGGCTACTCACTGTGAAGTCTGGCAGCGACATCTTCCACAAATAGACAAGAGCCTGATGAGGAGCAGCCCATCATGGAATGTGGCTAACATGTTACAGTGCAGGAAAGACAGAGTAGAAGTGTGCACAAACACTGCGCATTACTTCCCTCTTCCAAATTATGAAAAACAATCTAGCAGAAACCTGGAAGAGCATTTTTAGCTCAACTGAGGAAGGCTAGGTGGATCACTAGTTTTCTTCTAACCCTAGTCTGCTTTTGAGATTTTGAGGTGGCAGTAATGTAACTCTGAGCAGGGGAGTCAGTACATACTATACAGTAAAATAACATCCACCACATATAGGCTCTGTCTGTAAGTCCTTTTAGCCCCTCTGGTCACATGTATCTCAGCAGTCAGCCTCTTCCCATCCTCTTCCACTGATGAGCACCTCTCCAAACCAACTGTGGACAAGATGCACTACCCTCAGTAGCACACACAAAGAATCTCAGGAGCAGAAAGAAAAATTTCCACCACAAAATTCATTTGAAAGTCACAAATCAAAACAAACAAATCTACCACAATTAGAATCTGTAACCTTTACCCTCATCCACATGGGCTCCCTCCAGACTTACTGCTTGAGCATGAGCTTTTTAGGCCTTTCCAGAAAGCTATACAAAAATAATTGCATATGCATGTTGAACCCTGTGCGGAGGATGCAGCTGGGGGGGACGAATCATAATACAGTTTTGTCATAACTAAGTTAGATGGCATCTGTAATCCACTGGAACACACAAGTATCCATTTCATTTCACTCTAAATTATCATCTTGACAAAAACCACACATCACAACCCACACATCCAAGTTAGCCTGGAGCCCCAGTTTCTTTAAAAAAAAGAAGTCCCTTTTTACAGCTGAGCATTCAAGCCTCTTTCAGAACCACAGCATCTGAGAGGCCTGACCACAGACAGTTCTGTTTCTGTGCCACTTGTCAGATTCGTTTATAAAAGCAAATATCCAGACACACAGTGGGAAGGCTTAGCAGGAGAAATCTACTGCAACGCAGATCTCTCCATAGAGAAATGGCTGCTTATTTGATCTGTTTCACAACCCCTGCTTGAAAAGGAGCAGTTTTCTCAACAGGGATGCCCTGCGGTTTAATACACTGTGGTGTCATTCAGTCATTCAAGGGTGTTTTCCAGTCATGCTGTGAAGTCACATGTAAGGTAGAGAGCACAGAAAATTAAAAGGCAAATTGAATAAATCCCTTTATGAAAATGCCTTAAAAAAAAAAAAAGAAAATATGTTGAGAGATTTGCTCTGTGTTGCCCTAAGACAAGGTACATGCCTTCATGGGATTTTGGCTTTGTTTTAAATAGCAACTAGTAAAAAGAAATCCTTACTAAAATTCTTGTAGAATCCTATAATACAATATCAATATGAGAAGAAACAAAAAAGGTGTTTTAAAATTAAAACTAGTGCATTTAAACAGCTTCTGATTCATACTATAGCAAATATCAAGTTGTTGTAGCAAGTTAATTTTGTTGCTATTTCATGATTGTTATTTTTGGAACACTTTCTTTACAAAAATTCAGATTTACTCTTGCTTCGAGAAACTCATATCCTCTGTCATTCATATTACAATGCCTAATCCATGTATTTGTCTTCTTATAAACCACTTTAATAGATGAAAATGCAGTAAACATTTTCAGATAAGCATTTCTAGCCCTTCAAAATATCTCACAGATAGATTTTATAAAAAAACAAAACCAAACAAAACAAAAATCCCAAACAAACAAACCACAACCAAAACTAAAATATCTAAAATCTGTTTCAAGAAGAAATCCTTATCAAACATAAGAAGAGGAGAGAGTTTTACAGTTGAAGATGTAGAAAGATGTGATTCTTCCATAGCACATGTGACTGTATAGGAAGGGTACTCTCTGAAAATATCAATAGGAAGAAAAAACAAACACAGATTAAAACAATCTTCTAGCCTTCTCCTACAGTCACTGCTTTAGTGATTGTCACCATTTTGGAAGAAGATACATAGGAAGACACAGTCTTCTGGAGAAGTAAGGCAAATACACGGACACGCCAGATTCTGCGCTTTTGTGCCAGGGTAAATGAGGAAAGCAGTGCAATGTCAGCATGTAAGGTAACAGCTTCCATTTACAGCGGCCTGCACTGCTCCAAAAAACCTATAACATGCCATTTTTTAATTACAAAGGGTTTAATACAATGATGTTTAGAAGTACTTTAAAATACTTTCTGATTAACAGTTAAATATTTTGCCAATAGGTGGCACCAGCACTAGTTAAATCAAGTGTAAAGAACAGTCCTTACTGAGGAACAAGCCTTCCAATAAGTCTCTAATACTGCAGGGCACCAACAATAAACACATAGTTTGGTATCACCAGATAAAAATAGTAAAGAGGTCAGACATCTATGTAGCTCCTACGAGAAATCATCAGTCTGAAACCTGGTCCTCAGTCTACTCATCCTTTAACAATACACACCTAATCCTTTTATAAAAAGAAATATTTTTGGTCAGTTTTAGAGATTTAATTATGTCTCCTCAACCCATAGCAAAGGTACACAATCCTGTTCAGGCATATATATTGCTAGTCATGCAGTTGCACAACGTTCCCTTGGCTAAGGAAAGCATAAGTAGTATAAACAGTGGCTAAGCACTTAATGCTGCAGAGTAATGGCCACTCAAGCTGCGCTAACCGCTCCCCAAGTTTTTTGTAGTACCTTTTTCTATTGAAAGCACTGCCTGTGAACGTTCCCATGGCTCAAACTGATAGCGGCTCTCATGTGGGGGACCCCACCTGCATTCAGCTCTGGGGATTCCAGCACAGGGAAGACATGGGCCTGTTGGAGCAGATCCAAAGGAGCACCATGAAGATGATCAGAGGGATGGAACACCTCTCCCAAGAGGAAAGGCTGAGAGAACTGAGGTTGTTTAGCTTGGAGAAGAGAAGGCTTTGGGGAGAGCTGATTGCAGCACTTCAGTACTTAACAGAGGCCTGTAAGAAAGATGGGGACAGACTTTCTAGCAGGGTTTGTTGCTATAGGACAAGGGGTAATGGTTTTAAACCAAAAGGGGGTCACTTTAGTTAAGATAAAAGGAGTAAGTCTTTTACAATGAAGATGGTAAAACACTGGAACAGGTTGCCCAGAGAGATAGTAGATGCCCCACCCCTGGAAACATTCAAACTCAGATGGATGGGGCTCTGAGTAATGTGATCTAGTTGAAGATGCATCTGCTAATTGCAGGGGGGATGGAGCAAATGACCCTTAAAGGTCTCTTCCAATTCAAACCATTCTATAATTCTATCTCCAAGTACATACTATTCTATGCTTGCTCTACTCTTTCAGCTTGAGAGCGGGCATCAGGACTCAACAGAATGCTGGCCACCCAAAGTTCATCTGCTCTAGCTGAATATTCAGGCACTAAAGAAGCAGTAAACATTTTCAGGACACTACTTTGCCACAGGAAAAAGGAAATATCTGCCAGTAAGACTACCTCTCACCACGCTGGAATCAGAGCTAAGAGATACCCATGACACTAAAAGCAAGAACTCAGTTATTAGCAGGAAAGGAGAGACTTTCATATACGTCCAACACCCATGCTCACACATCATTGCAGGCATGCACTAGGTACTGGGGAACAGATTAAAAAAGTAAGTTAGAATAAGACTGTGGAAACACAATTCCATTTTGCATAAAGCTTACATTTAGTTATTCACCATTAAATCCAGGGGCAGCATTATGCTCTAGCATCCAGAAAAGGAAATATCAGAAGGTGACATTTAAATAGAGTCTGTTCTACAAAGATTTCAACAATCTTCATATTAGCAGTGAGCTGTGCTAGGTGGTTTTTTTGTTGGCTTTGGTTTGTTTTAAGGCAGGTAGCACAGCTTTTTGCTTTAATCTTTTTTTCTTAATATTCAGGAACATATTAGATTCATTAACATATTAGGCAAAATGTCTCTACCTACTTCAAGAAAAACAAGTTGCAGAACAGCCTTCAGAACCAGATTTTAACCCCCTACAGTTTTGATAGCCCTCCTAAAGTTTACTGTACATACATAAAACCTGAAAACTTTTGACAGGTGAAAACCTTAGTGGAATAAGAAATGGCTTAGAAATCTGCCCTAAATTTGTGTGAACTATAAAAAGATTGTATTGCATGCCTCTATTGGACATACTGTTCCACACATGTCAAGCAAAAAAATGTCACCTTTTTCTTGAGACACAATGTGAATAACCATTGGCTCTTTAAGGTTTAGCCACAATAGTCCCGCTGGCTAACATAGCCAACAGAGGTAATCAACCCTTAAATGACATACAAGGTTGCCATAGGGCTGAACTAACAATCAAAGTCCATACCATTACACAAAACTTCAATGGACTGGCTAGTGCAATTTCTGTTGGATTTTTTTTAAATACAGATAGAAGTCAGTAACCCATAAAATTGCAGAACCAACTTCACCACAGAATAAGTGGAAACAGACCTAAAATCTTTTTGTATCTATTCTGCAGTACCAGACACTTGTAGCTTCAGAAAAAACATCTTCTGTTCAAGGTTTAGAACACAGGATAATTAAATAGATGAAATCAAGTCAGACAGAGAAGAGTGAGACAGTAATTAATTGTAGGAAACTAAACTGTATAAAAATATTCCCCAAATCAATTCTTGTCTCAAAAAGACCAATGGCAGCACAAATAGAAACACAGGCTTAGCGAGATTGATTTTTCATAATGTACTCAGAGTTAACTTCCCTGTTTTCATTTTATTACTTTATGAAACAGACTTTCCATTAACTTTCATCTGAGAAATACTAATACCAGTATCTACAATGTACACTTGAATTAAAACCAGCACCTACTTTTCCTTTTATCTTGGTTTGACACAAGTAATATATCCTACTGGAATGCACATCTAACTCTATTTTAGAACGCAAACAAAATGCATTATCGGTGTTGACCACCTTAAACTTTCAGAAACCTGAATATGAACCCCAAACTCTTCCGATTGCCCAAAGGTTCCCCATCCTATAGTGTGCTCATTTTCTGTTTCCACATTTTTTACTACACTTGAATTACTTTTTAAAGTCTTCCCTTCTGATACAAGGAGATAAAAAAGGATTTGGGGTTTTTTTAACCTGAGAGATAGAGATTAAATAAGAACCTAAAATATTTTAGATTTATTTACAAAGAAATTAATTTTTACTGCCTGTTGCCATTTTATTTTGCATTGATACAACTTAAGTAAATTTGCCTAAGCAAAAATTTAGTCTGTAATTTTGCCATTAGTACCATCTCCTGAAGATATACCACAGTTTTGCTACATTTTGAGAACCATAAAAGCAGCATATATAATAAACGTAAATACAAATATAAGATGCATGTGCTTTTAAAAAGGCAGATACTCCCAAAACATTGCAGAAAGATTTAAGAGCGCTCTTTATTGTAACAGAAAAATGAAGAATCAAAATAAAGTCCAACTGAATTGTGCTGTATCATTTCTTCTTCTGTGTTTTGAAAGGAGAACAGAGTGAAATCATGAAGAATGGATTGTATGAAAAAGAAAGAGGAAATAAGATTCTCAGCATATGAATTTGCAATGCCAGAAATCCTAACTGCAGCAAGTTGCAAAAAAGAAAGAAAAGCATCATAGATATGACCTTTCTCATGATCCATCAGCTTAGATGAAGACAGGGTAGGGGGATAATCACACCATGGGAGTTTCTGGAAGATTCAGACAAATGAAACAGATGTGAAATACTAAAGGCATAGCATTCCTAAAATCTGTCTAAAAAACCCACACACACTGATTGCATATGTATGTCGGGAGTTCAAACAGCTTTTCAAAATGAAAACAACAGATGTGATTTTGCAAAATTGAATCTTACCTTTCTGCTTCTTCACTTGGGGAATATTGCTGATTGTTGTTGCCTGAACTATTTCCACTACAATTTGATACCTAGTTTTAAAAACAGTAGGGAATAAGGGTGAAGAGGGAGAAGAGAAAAAAAAGACGGTATTAATTTTTTACAATGTGTTCCTCATACAGCACACTTCAGAATTAATAAAAATCAAAACACTTCCAGCTCCTTCTCACCTAGAAACAGATTAATTTCTCAGTATATCTGCAACCCAAGGAGCAATGTGCACACAGAATGGAGAAAAAAACATTATCCTGAAACAAAAAGAAAACATCCCACTAACAATAATATTGCCCTCTTCTCTCAAGTACTGGCACTGAACAGACAGTTCATATTCATTAAACATAATGTAAAGTTACACTCTAAACATTAAATGTCAGTTTTCTGTAGGAAACTAGGATGGAGTTCAGTTCAAAAGTAAAGAGCTGTCTGTAAGGTTTTTCCAGCTAATGCACTCAATACATATAATGAGCATTTGTAGCTTCAGAGAAGCAAAAAATTACACCTAAATTTGTAAAACATTAAAGTACTATGCTCCAGGAATAATTATAACATGTTTATTACCTAAAACTATACTACACATAATAGTAGACCATTAATGCAGCTAACGAACTGAATTTTAAGAAAAACTGATTTTTCAACAAACAGATGGTACGCACTCAGCAAAGAAAATGACTGTCAGTTAAACCTTTCATAAATGTCAAAGATATGGTCATAACAAACATTCAAATTCTTCTCAGTGCACTTACTTTGGTAGCTATCGAGTTAACTCCTAGATGAAAGCTGAAGCCTCCTGGAAAAACTGCTATTTCTGTGACTACTTATTCTCCATTTAAGTAAGAGCCTATGATCCTTAAAATACATTTTCCTTCTTCCACATGAACCTTTATTTCACCAACATCACTCAGTTCCCTCCATGTCTCTTGCCTCCTACAACTCTTTTAGGATTTTGATTGTCTCCAGCTCTTTCTATAGACACACAGTTTCATACACATAGCATACACTCACAACTACACTTCCAGAATTTTATTTTTTTTTCTGCAGCAATCTATAGTCTACCCAAATCCTTCAATTATCAAGGCGAAACCTGAAAATCTGTTTGCAAACCTTTAATTTTTCTAACGCTATTTCCATTTGCCACTACTATATCTTGGTTGTTTCCATCCACCACCACAGTTCTTGCCCCGTCCAGAGGAAGAACAACCCCATGGTAATGGTGGTATTCTAGTGTGTAGAAGTCCCACAGCTATTTCTCTATTCAGACAGACTTCCCAAATTATTCAGGGCAGCTCACTTAGACTTCTGATGTCTTGGTTATGTGATCTGTAAATGCACTGCAACGACACTCATTCACCTCTCTAAGGTGTTGTAGGGTAACTGTGAATATTATAAATTTATCAAACCAGGTACAGACAACCAAGTCAATACTGCACATGGAAGGTAGTTTCCATTTTTATCTTGCAACCTTTTTCCTTCCAAATTTACCCCCATTTGTTCACATTCATGGATTTACATGTTTTCAATACCAATACTGTAACACAGCATCTCTTTTTTTTTCTGTTTCTTATTGTATCAGCTTAAATATGGGAGATGCTCTGAGTTACATCCTCAAAGATACTATTTAGTCTGTTCCTCCTAAGTGCTGGGCTCTGTCTGTAACTACTCGATGGGCCTGCAGTATAACACCACATCACAGAAACACTAGCCTAGCTACATTGCCAGACCATGACCCTTTCTCCTTGAAAGTCTATTCCAAATATTCTAGCTGCTAGACATCCTGTGGTGTTGTTCAGCAAACATCTGTGGAATTTTTAAATGTGATGTGTTAATTTAACTTTGACAAAGTGACCGTACTTGATAAACTGGACAATTCCTGGCCTCACATCCACATTACTTCTACTTTTCCACTTTTACCTCTTACCTATTCGTTATCATATTCATGCCATTCCCTCATTTTTTAAGTGAAAGATGATATAGAGCCAGTAATAATGGTCTTTCTTACAATGAATTCTTACCATGAATACCTTTTGCTGTTATAACAATAAATAACAAAATAAATAGAATGCTGATCTTGGAAGCAGAATAAAAACTATCCATCAGTTTATTTCCTTATCACTACTTGCTCTCAGCTATGTTTTTAATTCAGTGTGTCTTTAGTCTTTTTCTGGCAGAGGAAGTAAATTCGTTTCACAGCTGATGTGGAAGAATTCATCTTTTCTTCCTTATTTGCAGCAGAATTCCAATTAATCCATGCTAACTTAATTTAAGGGGAAATGAAGGTGAAATTTCACTGTTTACTTTCTCCTTCAAAGACACAGGGATAACACACTTTGTGAAAACTTGATAATACAGGAATAAAAGTCTGCCTCCCTTCATGACAAGCAATAAAGAAATGAAACATTACAAAGACTGAGTGTGAAGGACAGTCATAGATAAGCATAGAATGGCCCTTCTGCAAAAGCTTCACTCGTTCGTTTGTGTCTTTTCCCAAACAAATTCAAGGTTTTAGAAGGCAAAGTTATGACAAAAAAAAAAACAAACTATAAATTCAAAAGTATCTCCAAAATCAATAGCAAATCATTCCTGCACTATTTAAATAAGTTCTAAAAATAAAATTCGTAAAAGAAATGCAGAAAATCAATACCTCTTACAGTAATGCTTCCAAGCTAGGAGAGAAACAAGATTTAGAAAATCCTCGTACCATTATTATCCTTTCAGGGAGACCTATTTGCATGGCAGAGAGCTTTACACTTGCTTGCAAGGAGATCTACAAAGCCTCCCTCTCTTTTGTGATTTCCTGGCCAAGAACAACACATACCCTTCAGCCAGAGGTTTGCACTGATCCAGCCAGGGATTTTCCCTGTTTTCCCTACCACAAATACCTGGTTTTAATCACAAGAAAGCCTAGCGAAACTTTGTTAATGAAATCAGTCTGGAAACGTGCCTTATGGGACTTCTCTCAAGTACTGTCACATGCATACATCAAGGAGCAACCAGGAGTCCATGCCTTCTCGACTGTGGTCAGTCAAGAGTCTTAGGAAACGTTTATCAGTGTCTCATGGCCTCTTGAATAGAGTAAGGTATTTTATGTTTATTTTATTAAATAGATAGTAATCAATCTGCAAAGTCAAGCATGGCAAGAAAGTCTCCTATGAAAAGAATGAGTTTCCTAGCAGCTGTAGTGCCTTGGGATAAATTTTCCTCAAAGCTAAGCCTACACAGAAAATTGCTACTACTTATCTCTGCTCTTTACCAAGATGTTACGTGACAGCATTAGCAGTAACAGGAGGTTTACAGTTCATGAGTGCCAGGCACAGCTTAGAATAGGCATTGAAATATTATTTCCAAATAAAAGCAAGGAAAAGAATTCTTGGTGAACAGAATATTATTACCCAGAATAGCATCTAACTGGGAAACCTGTTTACATACAACATGTCAGTAATTTATTTGTTGTAAGAAGAGAAATGGAAGCATTTCCCCCACTCCCACCACTCCAATAGACGTTTTCTGTGCTTCTCAGTGATAATTGCACAGCTGCTTATTTATTTCTTCCTCTAACTCCTTCTTGATAGATTTTCCCCGTGGTTCATGAAGAACTGCAACTGTTTTGTTTTGTTTTTTTTTTTAAATCCATACACCATATAGGGCCACTGTTTGGTTTTCTTCATGCAAATCTGTAAAGTTTCACTGGTTAATCATGAAATCTTTGCCAAATATACTATACAAATTTGAGACGACTACAGGTTGGCCCATCTCTCTCTGAGTAGTGTATAGAGGAACACATTTCAAAATGATGATAGTTGGACTCCACAGGCTAGAAAGTTAAAATATAAGTGCAGCCAAAACCACACTATTTTATAAAGCAAATCTGCTCTCTGGTATTGCAGAACACAATTTCAAGTGACCTATCAGCTAAAAAGAGAACACATTGAACATTAATGTGCTTGAACAACAACAACAGAAGAGTTGGGTTTCTTTTGAAACAAGCAGATCCATTAGTGTGATTATGCTAATAAATATGTCAATTAGGTTTTAGGAAGAGTCTAATAGAGACTAATTTCTGCTCGCAGGAAAGACACGCCATCCCAGAGTAAAGAGCAAATTTTACAGCAGATGAACAATAAGTAGCCAAGCAACAGAATCATTTCACCATCACCTAAATGTATTTTCCTATCTCAGAAATGCAAGTGGTTTCAGAATCAAAGAGAAGAACAAGAGAAAGTACGATGTTTTTATGCAGCCCACACGCTTCATCTTGGTTACCCATCTATTGGCCTGACCAAGCCAACTCTAATGGAGTTCAGGGTCACAATAGATGACACAGAATGCACCAAACAATGTCGATATGCCTGTGTATTTCAGCTGTTGCTGCAGCCATTTAAGAAGACAGAAAGCTGACCTGCAGCAGCAACAGAAGGGAGTTGGGATGAAATAACAATTCCGGCTGGTGGCAAGAGATTAGGACAAACACTCTGGAAATGGCTTCAAGCAACCCTCCAAAGCTTTGCTCTGCTCAACAAAACCAACTCAAGGACATCTAGGGAGGTTCTGAAACAGTAGAATCTCTATTCCCTGCTTCCCAGTGACTTGTTACTTATCCTTTCATACCTGTCAGAAATCAGCTCAGCTATAAAGATAAGGCAAGCATAAACAACTGGTTCTTGGGCTAGCAGGCTTGACATACAAGTAATATCTCATGTTAAGATTAAAGATGTAAGGAGAAATTATGAGCTGGGAGTTGGAATTTGTATGAAAGTGACCAAGTTCTATTTGCATTAGAAAACCAGGAACATCAAACAAACTCATGATATGTAGGAGCTCAGTGGTGCTTTTTTTGATCTTTAAGGAATTCTTCAGAGTTCATTACTGTGTTTGAGAAGGATGCAAGTGGGAAACACCTCCCTGCAATAGTCCAAGAAAACATCTTACCCAGTGGAAAAATGTGCTGGAACTGAAACCCTTCTTTCCAAGTCACAGAATCATAGCAATCTGTTTTGAACGCTCAGTGTCCCTAGGGTCACAACAGTTCAGAGCCACCAGACCACCACAGCAAATTCATACAGACAATGAGGAGATAACCACACACGCTAGTGGAAATTCAACATATTATTTCATCTAACTCTGCAGAAACAAGTTGTGGGGAAAAAAAAAAAAGTCAATTATGCCTTTCCTACTTTTCAAGCATTTATACCTTTCAAAAGTACAGCCATCTCCATTATACTACTAAGTAGAATTTTTATGCATTTTCTGTCACTGAGCTAAAATGCTGACTATATAAGAGATCTAACAAATGTTGAGGCTTATCATCCTTATCTCTCTGCTTCACCAAACAAAAAGAAATCTAAAATTAAAAACAAAAATCACAATTCATTCAAATCTCAGTAATTGGCTGGAAAAGAAGCATGTTTAGTTTTGAATGAGCTACAGTGAAGCATTAAATACCTCAGTTGTTTCAGGAACTCAACATCAGAGCTGCTGTTGATGAGCTTGATAAACTCCTCATAAGAAGGAGCATACGTGTAGTCTTTCTTCTGATGCTCATTCATCTGTTCTCTGTACTCCAGCTGGCTGAGTAGCATTCGGTTAATATAATCTGGATCACTCAGCAGTTCCACCACTGGTTTCAGTACTGGAGAAGAAAAATATTTTAAAACAAAATCCCTATGCTAAAGAATAACTGCTGCCTTTCAAGAGAAAATTGTAGATAAAAGGCAAAAATTTTTATGCAAGCTGATAAAATCCAAAAATCCAAAACCAGTCTTCTGGACCACATAGTACACTTGAGATTGCATGTACCGTCTTGATAAAATTGTTTGTTCTATTGTGCAAACTGATGCACATTGGCAAAGCTGAGCTCTATTTAGAAAATTCCAAGTGCTTTTGTTCTTTCTGCTGTGTGCTTTGAAGGTTATGACATTATAGCCACTATAAATGAAAATTTAAAGTAAACCAAATCACAAAATAGACTTAAGACTTCATAATTTCTCAATTTGACTTTAGTGACATAAAAAATGTACGGTGTATTTACAACCACATTAAAGTGTATCTGATAAAATAAAAAGCAAAATAGAAATCCCTCAATTAAAAAAAAAACCACACTGGATAAATCAAAGTCTAAAATAATGAATTAAACTTAATATCAAGATTCAGTTATAAACACATCCTTAAGTCTACGGATTCTATGTATCTGAATATAAAAGGGCAGAATTATTCATATAAGCATTAAAAATAATGCCAAGGAAAACTGCAAAAGCATTCCTCTATGAAAAAATACAAAATGGGAAAGGACAAACTGTGTTTTAACCTAAAATGTGCTAAACAGCCTGGCATCAAGTCAGGACAGATCAGTAAGTGCACGCTTGATTTGAAGAATTTAAAGGGTCTTACTGGTTATCACAGTAATTTAATTCCACAACCTAAAAGTAGAGCATCAAGACATACATAATGAAGTTTGTAATTGCTAATACTGTACAGGTGCAAATGGTTCACCATCTCTGATCTTTGATCTACCTTTTGTTGCAAGTATTTCTGCAAGGACTATGCGCAAGCTGACAGACTGGACATCCTTTGAGGGTAGGAGACAATACACCAGGACTTGGGAACATTTTTGCAGGAATCTTACTTCTTCATCAGAGCTCCTCAAGCATGAGTGCAGCAAAAAAGGTCTTGGTGGATCTTCCTGCCTAAATGGAAAAAAATAAAATAAAAAAAAAAAAAAAAAAAAAAAAAAAAAAAAAAAAAAAAAAAAAAAAAAAAAAAAAAAAAAAAAAAAAAAAAAAAAAAAAAAAAAAAAAAAAAAAAAAAAAAAAAAAAAAAAAAAAAAAAAAAAAAAAAAAAAAAAAAAAAAAAAAAAAAAAAAAAAAAAAAAAAAAAAAAAAAAAAAAAAAGGAAGAAAAGAAGAGAGAGAACTTACAGATCACTTGTATCATGATCAGTCACGAAGTGATAAAACGCTGCAGCACAAAGCACTGGGTGGGTGCTGTGCACCACTGAACACACACAGCAACATGCTGATGGGTGGGCAAGCCCATGATAGCACAGTGAGTTGTTTGCAGACTCCTCACAAACAGGTTTTCAGATGACAGCTCTGAAAGAAACAAGGAGCAAACCTTCTGTGCCCAATACTGTTTCACAGGTGCCAATGTTTTTCTGGACTTTGCAGAACACATCTGACTGAATGCCTTACTGCAGGTCACAGCTGCACCTTTTCTTTATAAAGAAATAGCTGTAGAAGCAGAGACAAGGTATCCTAGCAGTTCTTTCATGGCTACATGCCTGCTGTGTTCCAGTTCATTTTAACAGCAAGGTGGCCAAGCCAGTGATTACAGCGAGACAGACACAGTGTCACCTGAGAGATGCCCCAGTAATCTACAAAGGCAGCCAGAATCAGTGTTCAGTAGGAGGCTCTAAGTTGCTACAAGGGCTTGGATCTGTCATGTCTCATACCCGTGCCTCCTCCCATTTTTCATAACATCTGCTCTCTTCCCAGATCTGGAGGTTGCTGTCCTGGTTAGAGTCAACTGACTCTTACAGAGCTGCTCCAAGCCCATTGCCTCTGTATGTGAAAAAGTGACCAAGAACTGTATACAGTACAACCAAAAGTTTTCAGCGAGACACCGCTACATGGCCACTAGTGACAGGCAGCATTATATAACAACTGATTTAAGCCTGTCAGTCCAGGAGGATGAAAACACATTGAAGTAGTAACAATAATTCTAACTTTGTTCTAATAATACAAGTAATTAAATAAGACTAAAAAGTAAGTTTTATAATTAATTTGGAGAACAATATGAATGTAAAGATAACATTCGGTTTTGATTTGACTGAAGTCTCTTATTCAATTACAAATCAGATGTTTTGTTCGCAAAGGTGGATCATGGAGGGGGTTTCAATTGTTACCAGTAAGACAAATTTCAAAACAAGTCTCTTGGAACACCTTGGATGTAAATACTCTGTTCTGAGGAGCAGTGGTTTATGAAGATGATGTGTAATCTTCACTATCAACCAGCCCAGGTGATGCAGCTGACTGAACTCAGAAAGATGTTTATCTTGTTCTGGTAGGATCTTTTCTCTGTGGCAGCTAAATACACAATTATTTTCTTCACTGCACTTCCATTTCTCTTGCATATTCCATACATATTCTAAAGCCTCCTCTACACCACATCAAACATTCCCCATCGTGAAATCCCCTAAAGGCATTCATTATTTATCCAAAACCAGACATGCCCCAGGTAGGTCACTGACAAAGTCTGGGTCATTTACCTACAGCCACCTCTTATTGTGGAAATAAAGCCTTCATTTTCCAGACAGGTTGGTCTACCCAGACCACTTAGAAACATAGTCAGAAGCATTTGCAAAATGCTGGCAAACGGGATGACTTACAGGGAACATAGAATAATTAGGGTTTAAAAGACCTTTTAGATCATCAAGTCCAGCCATTAATCCAAGACTGCCAAGTCCACCACTAAAGCATGTCCTTAAATGCCACATCTACACGGATTTTTAACGCTTTCAGGGACAGTGATTGCACCACTTCCCCAGGTAGCCTGTTCAAATGCTTGACCATCCTTTCAGTGAAAAAGTCTTCCCTAACAATCTAAACCTTCCCTGGCACAACTTGAGCCCATTTCCTCTTGTCCTGTCGCTTGTTACCTGGGAGAAGAGCCTAATCCCCACCTGGCTACAACCTCCTTCCCAGCAGTTGTAGAGAGTAATCAGGTCTCCTCTGAGCCTTCTCTTCTCCAGGCTAAACAACCACAGCTTCCTCAGCCATTCTTCATAAGACTTGTTCTTCCCCAGCTCCATTGCCCTTCTCTGGACACACTCCAGCACTTCAACATCTTTCTTGCAGTGAGGGGCCCAAAACTAAACACAGGAGTCCAGGTGCAGCCTCACCAGTGCCAAGGACAGGGATTATCACTTCAACTGGTTCCTGGTATTAACAGCAATCCAGAGCTAGAACTAAAAGCACGTGCAAAGCATGAAACAGACCCATAACGCACATAAAATTTCACTAAACTGAGATCAGTCTTCTTTGTCTTCAGCATCTCTCTACAAGTCTCCTGAGGAACACCAGTCTGTTTGGGACTGCAAGCTCACTGAAGCATTAACTGCATCTACAGTATCACCCATGCAAGGGAAGTCTGTCTCCCTGTTGTACAGATTTATTCCCAGTCAAGAGCCAATGCATACAGCTTCTCCTAGTCGGACCTATGCCAGGACTTTTCTGACACACAGTCAGCAGAACATAAATGGAAAATAGAACAGAATAAATAAGTACATAGGCAAATATTTGATTCTTGCCCTTCTAATTTGTCTAATGTGTTCCTGCCTACAGGAATGCAAGGGAGGGACAGAGCTGCATAGTCTTCAGTTTACAGGCCTTTTAAGAAAATTTAATTTTTTTTCCTGGAGTTATCTCCATTACCTAAGAAGATATGAATCTCTAGAAGAGGGGTTCTTTCAAAGGTTTTCCTAGTCAAACTCTATCTAAATGTGATCTAAAAAGCAAAAGGGAAGATTTTTATGAAAAGATAGAAAAACAAAATCTTTAGGCCATTTAACTCTAAACAAGAAGCCTTGCATATCAGTGCTAAATGGTTGCGTCAACAAATCCTGCAGTTTTCATTGCTGCTGGGCAAGAGAAATAAAAGGAAGACAGAAATTAGGAGGGGAAGCTTGGGGGGAAACTTAATAGCTATGGAATAAATCAATAGGCCAGTGATAAAGCGGACAAGACAAGACATATAGGCTTACATCCTCCTTTGCATGTACACAGGAAGCATTGCACTTCTATCTGTCTCAATATTATTACTGATCAGCTTGCAGGGGAATACTGTGTGTCAACACAAGGTCTGCCTGGTAAACAGCAACCCTTTTAATTGGGGCTTCCCCTTCAGTGACACACATAAAAAAGGGAGCAAGCACAGAAGTATTAACACCACTGCTCAGTTACAAAATCATGTCTGTTTACTGTTTTGGAGCAGGAGCTAAGATGTCCTGATTGGGTATATTCTTAAGGCTTGATATAAAACCCAGATCTTCAACCCCGTGGGAGTGCAGCACTGTTTATTGTGCAGAGGCCAACAGGGAAAGTAGAAACTTTAGTGCAGGTCGCATGCATGTACCCAAAGCAGAGTCTCTCCAGTGTCAATAAAAATATTAAGCACTATTAAATAATCCAAACAGTAACACAGACATTATTCCTCTTCCTATCTAATTTTGAGCATTTGTTACTAGAACTGTGTGGTTGGATTTTCCAAACAAAAGGTCACTTAGTAATCATAGAAAACTCTGAACCAAAATTGTGGGCAGATATTTTTAGAGAAAACTTTGAAAGCCCAGCCAATTATCCATAAATTCTGAGCACAACCATGTGCAATGAACTAAAATAAATGTGGCACTCAAGCAGACAGTTCCAAAACAGGCAGGATACAAGCTTTGTAAACCAGGCTCATCTAATCTACTTTAAGCGATACTCAAATAATGGCAAGTGGCAACTTAATTCATTTGTGTCTCCTTGAACAATCAAGACTGAAGTAATGGTGACATTTATTGGTCTATCAAGATGCAGGTGACTTCAGTGATTTAAAACAGTAGACAGAACTCTACACAGTATACTTACAAGTCACATCCAGTCTTCACTCCCCCATGAGCTACAAAGCCAGCCTTAACGTTCCCCAAGTTTCTTTTCTGTAATTTTCATTTCATGAAAAGCTGCTCTGGATTTTTAAGACTATACAATACTTTTTCATAGAAAGCAAAGGTATTTCCTTCAGCTGCCCCTCAAAGCACTGGAAGGTAGAGCAGCAGAATATGAATATAGAAGCATAGATAGGAATTCACTTTAGCAGGCCCTTTGTACCAGGTCTGTTGTAAGCTGTACTTTTCTTTAGGAACAAAATAACACTTACTGGAACCATCCCTGCTCTGAGACTGCTTTGTGCAATTACTGACTGTGTATCCCACTGAATGTCATCAATATTAGAACTTGACCCCTTACTGCTGCAAACCTGCAAGTTCATCCAGTACTTTATAAAGGAAAGAAGAACAGCAGATTTGCTGTGGTATTCCTGAAGACAAGCAGTTAAAAACATTACAAGCGTTATAGAAATATCATTATTTCCCTTCCATACCATAACTAACCAACTCTGCGCTAATACCAGCACCTCCTTAACAACAATCCTTCATTTCTCAGGAATGCAGAACCCACAGCTGTTCCATAATACTGAACTATCACTTGGGCTTCCAAGTTTCCTAATACAGTGACCTCATGGAAATCTGTTTCTCTCTCTCGTGGCTTTTTTTTTGTTGGTGTGTGGTTTTGTTTTTTTGTTGTTTTGTTGTTTCCCCCCCCGCTAGGATCTTGTCTCCATACCCACATTTTTGATCAGGACCATCTGGTAACTCCCTGTATTGTAAAGACTCATTACAGTCAGAAGTATTAAAATATTCTTAGTGTTTGTGGTAGGTCATATGTTCCTGATGCAAGGCATCTTTGACAAACGTGATATGTCAGTCTGCTTTGAAAATTAAGAAGAAAGCAACTAAATAAATTATGCACACACATCCCTCTCCCCCTGAACAAAACAATAAACAAACAAAAAACAACAAAAACAAAACCACAAACAAAACCCACACCAAAAAAAAGCCCAAAGCGTCTTAAAAACCATTAACAACTCCTCTACAGGAAATTACTTCAAAGTTCTTTCTTTCTTTAAATAAATAAGTAGATAGATAGATCACAAAGTGTTCCCTTCAGCCTTATGATTTCTTGATTTAGTCTTTCAAGAGAGAGTCTTGCAGAGACACATTTAAGTCTCAATCAGTACAATTGTGAGTTGAAGCGCACATGCAACTCATTCTAAATGACTGTCATCAGTATATTCAACATTCACCACACACTTCCATTAAACTGATTCTGAGAACTACCAGAACCACAGGCAGTTTGCATCTCTTCACTTGTATCACCCTCAGAGCTCTAAACTTCTTGACAGTGCAGCAAAGTAAAAATTGCTTGATCTATCTGAGCTTTCTAAGAAGGAAAAGAAACACATTTAGACCTTTACAAGCCAGTATAACAAATACACCAGAAAAAAAAGTACCTATTTAAAAAAAAAATAAATAAAAGCCCAAACAAACAAAACCACAACTCTGAAAACAAACCACATCAAACCTAGAAAGTACAATGAAAAAATATGGAAAAAGCCAAACCCCAAATTCCCATAGCTGTCATTTTATCATGATAAATCAGCAAGCTTTATAAATCACTTCAACTAATGCTTACTGTGAATAAAAACTGTTATTTATACGTGCCACAGCTACCTCTTTCAGGAGAAAGCATTTGACATGTCCTGTTAATAACAGACACAAAGACTGTTCGGATGGCTTACAAGCTGTGGAATGACCATACCAACACCAGGACATCCTAATGCTTATTGTGGTGTCTAGGTTATACTCAATCATTAACAGGAAATCCCAACTTCCAAAACTGAAGCTTGAGAGCAGTGGTAAGCTTTAGACATGGTGTTACCCATGAGTTGACTTAATAATCTTCTCTTGTTTTTTTATTACTCTTTTCTTCTCAGCACCTTCATACAGCTGCTCCCATTGCAAAAAATATCTACAGTTTCCTATTAATCCCCTTGATATACCTTTCCAGAGGCTGATTGCAAGAAACGGTTCTGGATATTCCTAGTTTGTGAGGGGCAAATGGAATTATAAAACAAAAACAAGACTTGTGGGAGGAGTTTAGTTGCTATCCAGACAACTGGGATGTACCTATATGATTAACCAAGTTAAATCTAAGTGCTTAAACTCTCTTTGCATCAGTCTGCTCTTGATCTGTTCGTGGTGGTAGCACCTTTTATTTTAACTATCTTACCACAACCCATACTGTAATCACAAATAGTTGAAGTTATATATCCTATACATGCAAAGGTATTCACATGGGCCAAGAAAATTTTGAACTGAGTTCACAATTCTATGTATTACCCTGTCAGTAATACATAGAAAACAAAAGAAATATTATCAAAACATGAATGATACAAACTTTAATCTCCAAACTCCTTAACATACTGATCACTCAAACAGCAATTTCCCCACAGCACTTTCCCCCCTCCCCTCACACTTTTCAAGAGCTTTGAGCTCTTAACTATGGGTTCTGAATCAACCCCAGGAGCAGCCACCAAGCACTCATATTGCTAAGTCTGGGCACATATTTACATAAAAACACTTAAGAGTAACTCCCATCAGAAGTTGTGTAGCAGTCAACTTGCCAGAAGCAGCCTGCAATACCACATATTCATATTTCTATGTTCTTCCTCTGTCTTTGGGATCAAAGGTGCCCCAACTGTAGGTTGAAGACAGAGAACACTCAAAATCAAAAAATGTAGGACAAAAAAAATAGTCACAGTAATAACAGCACTAACAATGACAATAAGAATAATACATCGACATCACTGTGATCTCTTCTTACTGAGGTTTGTTAATAAAGCACTGCTTGTCAGGAGGGTCAAGAAGAGGCAAGAATTGCAACCCACTTGCCTACTGTACTGGCTTTGGCTGGAGTAATTTTCTTCACAGTGGCTAGCAGGGGGCTATGTTTTAGATTTGTGCTAAAAACCCTGATGATAATCAACATCCTCATTCTTTAACTGTTCAAACCAAACTCTTCCCAAAAGCAAGTGCTTGACTGTGATAAAGGACAAGTGCAAGTGTAATACTTAAAAATCAAGAAGCACACTTAGGAGCTTTACCTGACCAAGAGATTTCTACCACATTCCAGAGTTAAAAGAAAGTAGTACCTGGAATCCAATGCAAGATTATTGCAAAGTAAATACACCTTTATTTCTTCTTTTCTTGAATGCAACCACCCTTTAGGTTTTTTTCCATCTTTAGTTTTTCTACACATTAGCTGACTTAGAGCTGAGATCTACTACAAATATGTTAATCCTATCTTCTGCTGCAGAACAGAAAGAAGTGTCAATGGTAACAGGCAGATTGGTCACTAACAGAGCACTGTTGATCTTTTTTTCTTTGAAGGGGTGTCAAAAAAAAAAAGTTAACCTAATTGTAGGCAAAACTATTTCACATAATAAATTATATAGTCTAAATCTGAATGACCAAAGCATATTTCAATTTGGATAACTAAAATGATGCAAGCACAGACAGAAGCCCCAATTCCATGCACAATTAACCAAACTGTGCATTCAGATGTGTGAACTGCATAGGTTAAGAGTTCCCATTTGCAGCTACAGTTTGGGTGCAACTCCAGTATTCAGTGGAGAGCTGATTTTTTCAAGTGGACAAAGTAGAGGAAATTCATGAAACTATCAAGATAACCTACGCAGAGAAAGAAAATACAGCCAACCATTTTTCCAGTAGAAAAATCTTGCTACTGCAGGACACACCACTTGGAGAAATCACAAGACTTTGCTTCCTGGGGCTAGAAGAAATGGAAAGCTGAATGGAATTAACCTTGGTGCTATTTTGGGAAAGGTGCAAATAACAATCTTCTTGTCTGTTGACTGCTCTGACAGCATCCCTTCTTTCCCTTGCAGGTTGACACTACTTTGCGGGAACTGCTCACACAGCCCACCTCCTACTGTGAGCAAAGGATTCAAGGTTGAAACAGAAAGAGCAGTGAATCCAAATTCTGAGAAAAAGGAGGACAAGCATTTCCTTGCACAGGTCTCACAGATGACCTGAAGCCTGCTTGATCTCTAAAACTGGTAATAAGTTTGAACAATTTTCTTTATCAGTTCTCTACAAAAGCGTTACACTCCTCACTACTTTGATATAGCACATCTGAAAGCAAAGAGAAAAGCAGAAAATTCCAGTGAAATGCAGAGTTTTGTTTTTACCTGGCATTGGCTCCTTTAAGGTCACAGAAGTGCGAGAGTAAAGCTTTCACTACATCATTGCAGACAACTTTAACTACATCAATGTGACTCAGCCTCTGTCGCAGCTGCTTGGCAATCTCCCAAAAGTCTTCAGATAGCAGCTGGTACAGCTGCCCTTCATCTCTGCTGAGTTGCCCATACCAGGACAGGATGTAATCTCTATAGCTGTAGTCAAACACTGAAAGGAGAAACAAAACAATTAATAGCAAAAATTGCAAAAGGAGAAGGCACACCCAGATAGGAAAAATATAATCTTCCACCTTTCCCCTCAAAAACTGGATGGGTAATAGGCTTCACATCTACTTCTGGGTTTTAAATTCTTGTCAAAGAAAGTAAGGTTGGCAAGGTTACAGCAATCTGCACCTAACAGGTTACTGGAGGTCACTTTGCAAAGCCAAGCCTCTAAGTGGATTTGCTCAGACAGTCAGGTTACCAGCTACACACAAACCTCAGACTAATATCTGTCTCTCAACAGTGGCTTTATAAGTGGTTGTATGAACTGTCATATAATCTGACTGTGGCTAAGCTGTTGCAGACTGAAACCAGCCTTCAACAGACTCCATTCCAAGGTCACAATTCAAACGGGAGGTGGTAAGATTCTTGGATTTCAAAAGACATATAACAACCCCAGAAAAGTACATTATAAGATCAGAAAAGCTAAAAGAGAACAAGCAGATTAGCGAGACCATGAACTTCAAAAATGATGAAGCATTCCAAATCATATCTATAGGCAATAACCAAGATTACTGTAATTTCAAGTCCCATGGCAACACCATCTTCTACCATTATGACTTCTCTTTTAGACAACATTTGTGTGTTGCCAGTTTTACTTATGTTTCACACTAATAGATGTCCCTGGAGATATAAGAGGGAGCAGGAGGCCTTCAGGGAGCACACATGAACTGTGTTTGGCAGTTACAACAAGATAAGGAAAAAGCTGGGCTTGCAAGAGTCAATTTGCATCTGCCAGAGGGATAATAAAAAGGGGGGAATAAAGTCGTATACCTGACAATCTGAGCCAAATATCTTGATGTTTTTATGACTTTTTATATCAAAAGTACACCTCATTTGTCAGTGTAAGCCTGCAGCGCAAAGTATTCATATGGCTCCACTATTTCTTACTTTCCACTTTGATAGAAGTTGTTTGTTTGGCAGTTTATTGAACTATTAAAATTTCCTTGGCACTGTGACAGTGAACTATTAACATACTAACAGGACAACTTAAACCGAATACTTCCACCTGCCTTTTCAGACAAAACTAGCAAACCTCATCCAATATCACCTTGTTAAACAGATTTCAAAAGAAATGTCTGAAACTGATAAAAGTTTCTAGCCAAATGCTTCATAAATCAGCTTCCTCGGGTTTATAAAGAAAGAAGCCAAGTCACTTCAATAAGTACACTGAAATATATAGTTAAAAGCCTTTTGCTAAGTCATTTCAAGGCTTTTTAATTAATAATTTAGAAAAAAACCTCCACAGCTCAATAAATAAGTAAATAAAATGTTTGATGTATTTATTCTTTTTTCTGATCTAGGAGGAAAAAAAATATGCAGAGTCATATTGCAGAATGGGAACTTTCAATATTGAAACATATCCAATTGCATTACTTTTCTAACATAGAAGAAAACTCATTGAAAACTCTCACCCACAAATACTACAAAGTGATAAAAACAGTTATACAAAGTAGTGTTCTTCTGATAAGCAAGGTGAGGAATAATCCATCAATACACCAAAGAGCAACTGGGAATGGCGTTTTAAAAACTTAAGTTTTATAATTTATCTCAAGTCTCCCATTACAATACCCATTTTAGATATCTATTTTTCCACAGTGGTCCCCATGTCCTTCTGCAGACACCTTTTTCTTATAGCTGAGTTATTCTCTTCTGTTGCAAGATCTGAAATGCCGTAGAAAGCTGACCACAACACAAATTCTTCCTTTTCACCTACTCTGTAACAGAACCAATACTTTCTGAAGCGCATTCAAGACACACTGCATTGTGGGATTTGTTATCATCATCACTGGCAATTAATGACTTTTTCAGATTTTCTTACCCACACCCTCTCTACCTCTTGCAAAGCAACAGATTTCTCCAGCATCTTTTCCCTAAGAAGAGAAGTCACATATGGAGTAGTGGCTCCTACAGGTGTCTAATCAACAGAACTGTACAAAGCAAGAGTACAAGATAAAAGAGCAAAACTCACGTCCTGGTCCCTTAGACTATATTACCTTTCAGAACACATTATGTATTCCCAATAACCCTTAATTTATAACTATTTTTAAGCTATTCCTCCCCAAAATGAACTCAGTTACTAGCACAGTACATAATATATATTTTTTGATTCATTTTAGCCACTCATGACTTCTGTCACATTCAATGTCACATCTCTGTACTCTAGGAAAGTACAACATTCAAGCTGATTAGAATTGTTATATCAGAGTACAACTCCTGCAACTTTACTATACCCCCAACTGAAATACCTGAAGCAAGATCTATTATGGTGGGAAGACTCCTGCTCAAACAAAGCCAGGTGACAGTATGGTTCTTCAACTAGGTGTATCAACATCAAAGAACCACAAAATACAGTGGCAATATCTAACTAAAAACAAAAGATCATCAATCATCACCAAAAACCAACCACGCAAGTACGAAATACTTCACTTGTGTTTCTCTTTGCAACTTACACATTTTCAACACCTTAAAAGGATTACACCACTTTAAACCATATTTCCCTGCACCTATCTTTTACATCTCTCTTCCTTTATAGGCTTTCCATAACTTCCTTGTCACTTCTGAGCCTTGTTTCCCTTCCTGCATCACAACAGTGCTGTTCTCTACAAAACTCAGGGTTCAGAATACATGTCCAAATAAGCAGAGAGACAACTTTAGGAATTTGTTTAAATAAACAAATAAAATTTTAAAAGGGACACCGGCCACAGACACTAACAGCAGTCTGTTTAAGGCTGAGTAAGGCACTGCCTCATCCCTATGTATCATCCTGGCCATGGTGCACAGTTGCTGCTTTAGTTTCATGCCCACTGATGCAGCTGGTGCCTTTTTCAGCACTCTAAAGAAATATAGAAAACAAATGTAGAGCACCTTGCGTACTTCAGAGCAGAAATCTGCTCGTGCATCTGTTCTCATTATTTTTATACAGCACGTTCTCTAAAACATCAAAAACAACTGGTCAGAAGACAAGGAAGGAATAAAAAAAGAGAAGCAGGACACACGCAGGACAACTTACTATGACTAACTCATCCACTACAAACATGAAACAAATTTCTTCTGATAACCATCAAATGCAGTGACCACCATGAGCCTGGTGCAAAACTGTAGAAACTTCTGCTGGGTCTTCTAAACTAGTTCCCAAGTTGTTACGATGTGATTAAAAGTCATTCCCATGTGAATTTGAAGTTGAGCCTCTTCAAACACTCTTTTTAAATACTGTAAACTAAAAGTGTTGGGAGTAGAGAGCCAGAAGCTTGTGGGGAGCTTTAGTGAGCACACCCATCTAGATCCTTTCTTCATTCCCACATTAACTGCTATCCCTTCGACCATATTCATTCATTCGGAGGTTCAGTGACACCACAAAAGTTACTGGCTCAGACTGTCTTCAAATCTGCAAAACTTCACACTAGACAGTTTTTATGCTGCTAAGATTCATCACCCAACTTTATTAAAAATAACATCAAAATCTGAAGAACAAGGATTAAATACTTACTCTTTTTCTCAAAGCAGTATTAAAAACCGGAGCATAAATATTCTCCCTATGCAAATGCAAACATACACTTCCAAGTTTCAATAAGAAGTAAACATCCTTTCCTGAAAGCACTGGAGAGACCAGAACAATTAATTTATAGTCAAATCCAAAACTCTCCTGTGACTGCGTGAACAACAGAAGAGAGGGTATAGCTACAAAACTGGATTCTAGAGCAACAAGCAATCTGTAAAACTGAAATGCAAGGTTAATATGGGACATTGCCCCAGTCACTAGCAATAGTAATTTAAAGATTTCAGTTCTCTTTTTAAAGTTTGTGTTTTACTTGTATACTTTGTGATTTACTTGTATTTTACAACATTATTCAAACGCTATGAAAATGCCACGTTAACAGTCTAAATATTATCATTGTGTATAGGTGGGTAGGCCTTGTGCAAAAGCAACCACACCCTGACAGTCCATTCCACATTCTTTGATTTATTTTTATTACAATTTTCTTGACATTTGTGTCTTTAGTATTTTTTATGAATGTGAAGGGTGAAAAAAAGAAGAAAATTTCCAAATATATAAAATATAGAGAAAAGTGTTAAAAAGATCTAGGAAATGTATAAAATTTAAAAAAATCAAACAAGTTTATGTCCAAATAGTTTTCCACATATACCCTTTGCTAAGTTCTTAGCTCTCAGTGTTTGAATCCCAGTGCAGAGAAAACAAATTCAAATTGTCTTGCTGATATTGCGGACTCAAAAAAATAGTTATTTGAAAGCTGTGAGGAAAAAAAAAGCCCAGAGTAGCAGAAGCTGCTGCAAATTTTTATCTAAATGTCAGCATATGGATCTTAAGTTGGGAAATGAGATAGTCTAGGAAAAATCTTCCTCTGTAAAGGGAAGTATTGCCTTTACATCCCTAACAGAGTTCTTCTAGGGGTTCAACACAGACAGGCAAGAGCTGATCCTTAAGAACAATCTAATCAAGTTCCCAAAATATTTCCAATGAGGTCCCCTCAAGACAGGGTTCAAAGACGATAATCCACTATGAAAGGAGAGATGGCTCTGCGGCATGAAATATTTTAAGAGCTAAGAAACACAAGGGAATTTTCACAGCAGAACAATTTCACCAGTGGAGTTCTGCTGGGATTTGTGCTTTGACCTGCACTGTTTTACTTACTCATAAATGACCCAGTAAAGCAGCTAAGTTGATATGAAGACCAATTTTCTTGGTGCTACTAAAACAGTAGAGACAAAGACTGACTGGGAAGAATAACAAAGACCATAAGACGTGGAGCAATAAAAATGGAAGATGAAGCTCAGTTCCCAGGAGACCAACTACACTCAAGGCAGACAAATCTACTGACAGCTACAGCCTTCGCCCAAACAGTATGCTGTGCAACAGCAGCACAAGTCTCACTGAGCACAGTCTCTCTTAGGAGATGTATTACCACACTACCACACGACATGGGCTGAAAACAGGAAGTGACCAGACAAGCAACAGGTAGCGTTAAATGGCTAAAAGTATTTGTAGAAATGGGTTATCTTTTCTTTTTGCAAGAATCAAAACAATCTATCATGAGAAAGCATGAAATTCCAGACAACCATATTTCAGTGTTAGCAACTCAAGTATCACCAGTTGAAAAAGGGACTGAGGGCTGAAAACTAAAAGGCCTTTTCTTTCTGCCATATTCAACAAGGAAAATCTCTTCATAACGTTACACTTGTTCTGATTTTGAGCATTTAGATTTCATAAAACACACTACACTACAGTAGCAGGGCTAATCCCCAGCTTTCCCTCATCTAGCATAGTTAGTAACAAATGGTAAAGCCCATACAATGGTGAAAAACGGGGAAAGAAGTCGGAATTAACCAAAGGGCTGTCTCTCTTCATACTCAGCAACAGCAATCAGATGATGCTGGCTCGTCCAAAAATGTTATCCATGCATCTCTAATGTAAAGAGAAGTAAAATCTGATTCAAAGAAAAAAAAAAAAAAGAGCAAAACCTCATTGACTTGATAATGTGACAACATCTACTCTAAACCTAAAGTGGCGGTAGGAGTCTGGACTGTTCCCCAGGATTAAAACCTCACTGGAATTGGAAGTCTCCTAGCTAAATAAATGAGGCATTTTAAAGCAGTTTGTTGAACAGCATGTTACATCAAAATAGCAAAAATTGTTAAAAATTCCTAGGATTTATAAATACTTTAATCCTGATCTATGCAAGACTGAATACAGAAGACTAGATGGTATTTTTAATACCATCGGTAATAAATTTTTATCTAACCATGAACTTGTTTAAAAAACAAAAACAAACAAACAAAATCACCAAAAAAACATTCACATTTGAGACAACTACAAATTTCAAAACTGTCACAGGGCAAGAATCTGATCATTTTACTCTAATTAAAAATTAAATACTGCTTTTGTGATTCATTCAGTATCTCAAACTTAAGTTGACTCAGTCACCTTCCAAACCCAAAATGCTTGCTTAAGTCTTTGTATGGTTGAGTAAAAAGTACAGTCTCATCTTTGTCAAACTGCATAACAGAGAAGTTGGCTTCATCACTTAGGCCTGGAAGAAATACAGGAAATCTGTACAAGTTTGCTCTCCAAATGAAATCTGACAAGTTTGCTCTCCAAAATTCAGAGTGGGACTGGAGGGTAAAAGCTAGTTTGAAAAAAAAAATAGCAGAAAGGCAAATGAGCTGTCACAACAGAAGATACTCAACTCTGAAAAGTGAATCACTTACATATTAGTAACTTTCAGCCTTACTGGGTAGGGATGGCCTCACACAACCAACTGATTTATCTGCGAAATAAACACCTTAGATGAAGACAGCTCCCATATTTTCACAGACACGAGTTACTCCTACATGCAAGTAACTGCAGGGAAGTGTAATACGACTACCTTTCCCTCTATATTCCACAACACCCGTTGTCTGTCTCCAAATAACCCTACAATTTCCAAATCTCTGATTATGTCAAGGCTTCATTTCAAATTCTGAAGCAGGTTATCCAAAATGTAAAGTACACACATGAAAGAATACCACAAATAACTTGTCTATGATTGTTTCTACATGTAATAATGTTTAGACTCTACTATCCTTTTCACAGGACCAGGAATCCTCTAGTCTGATTCCAGACGAAAAAGCTTCCTAAAAATAGATCATGTTATAATAGTTCACCTCCACAAAAATATGACATGGGTAGATAAAGTGTTCTGATTTTATATTTTAGCTACCTACCCTGCTAACAGCTATTCATAAAAATAACTTTAAAAACATAACACATCCCAGGTTTTTGTAAGACAACCAACGTGTTCTAAAATTCTGGAATACTGTGCAGTTATGGTTTGCTAAGATGACAGGAGATATTCAGACTCCAGTGCACCTTTGAGCAAGTTAAGACTCACCTTCTTTCAGTGCTTTATCCATATTGTGAGAAATAACCACTCTCCTTGATTGGATTGAATCATGGGAGCTTCCAGACCAATTACTCTGAAATTCAAACATAACATTCATCACAAGAGGAAGGAACAAACCAAACTTTCAGAAGGAATAAAACTGGAATTCAAGGCCATAGTACTATATCATTTGGTCTCTATACAAACATTGTCACCCCACACATTTAACACAGAGGAGTGTCAATTATCTCTGAGGTTACTATAGATAGTCCATTAAGACCATATTAACACTCATTGTTGTGTATAACTTGCCAAATTATCTTAGTTTTTTTTTTGGTAGAAGGGAGCTGTATTTAGCAGCAGTTCAATGTACTGAGAACAGGACATGCATGTAACAGAAGAACAGGAACTCCTCCATTCAGTATTTTCACAGCAAATATAACATCTTCATAGCCTACTGTGACAATAGACTTCATCTAGCCTCATAAACTACTTTTAAACCAAAGAGAAGCCTTTGGATCTCCCACACTAACTTTGGATCACATCCTTTTGGGCTTCTTCCTTCAAAGATACTTCCAGCTGCTGCATTTTAAGCTGCTGACCTATACAACATTTACAAACATCTGTATTGGAGTATTCACTCTTACAGTGTCCAAACAGGAGGGCCAATGGAGAAACATTTTTCAGAGTGTAGACAAAGAGAAGTGATTCATGCTGTATTTGTATAGAAAGGAGTGTAATTTGAAACAAATAGAAATGGTTCCCTCTGTAATCCAGTTTATTTCACTCCCCTTGATGGGAGCCCAGATTCTCTTTGGTAAGGAGATAACACTTCAGAAACATCTCCATCTCTCCAACATTCACTAAATAGAGAACAAGGAAGCAGTATAAGCTCTAAGTAAAAACACTGTTTAATGTTCTTAAAGGTAATATACTATTATTTTAGCCAATTTACAGGCTAATTCTCAGTGTATTTTGGTAAATATGCTTTTCTCCACTGCAGAACAAAGCTCATCTAATGGGACCCAAATAAAGGAGTCTAAGCACTACTGTTAACAGCAAAACAAAGCTTTTCAGGCTCACTCACATTTGACACATAGCATTATGATGAATACTTTCCAGGCCTTGAGTGCCCTCCTTCTGCCCACAGTTGATTTATTCTAGCTTTTGAGTGAGTGCAGCAATACTCCCAAGACTTCTTCCAGTCACAGTTCTGAGACTGTAACTGCGGTCTTTCACCTGATTTCTTCCCTTCTTGGCAACACTATCAGCACACTTGCCTCCATTTGCAGTCCCTCCTTAATATCAAAACTATAGTTACAGAGGGGTAAGAACAGGGTATTTAGTGAACCATGAGAGAATTTCAAGTTCCTTTTTACCTGAACACAACTATGGTAAAAGCATAAGCCATATCCACCTAAACAGCTGCAGAAAGTATTTCTGCTCTTTGTAAGAACACTTAAGTGTATTCACAGTATTTGTAAGGCTCCAAGATACAATCTCTGGCTCCTGATGTTGTCACACTTCCTCAACATAAAGTTGTGTTAACGCAAGTCACACAATCACTTCAGGATTTTTCTGCTTTATTTGCAGCAGGAAATCACATGATTCATAACCACTCCAATTTAAAAAGAGAAGAGACAGACTCGCAGAGACATTAAACACCCCAAATACATTAGGGGAGGGGGAAGGGATTCAGAAAGCCCAATTAAGAAAACTCACTCAGGTTCTTCAGTGAAGAAAGAGCTCCAAAACATGAGGCCACAATTCTGACTGAAGTTCTGTGCTCAACACACTCCATCTTCCTTAGCACTCATGCTAGCTGGCTTGGGTATCCTACAAGCTAATCCTTCTGCTAAAATGAGTCATACCTGCATAGAAGTCAGTCACCTCAAACTAACTTAGGCATCAACAGCTCTCATTTGTACATATATTGCAGGGAGTGGGTTTTTTACAGCCTAAAGCATCAGTAAGCACTCTGATGCAACACTTGTCAAATTACTCCTTTCAAAACTAGTTTAAATACAAGCTAAAAAAAAAAAAAAAAAAAAAAAAAAAAAAAAAAAAAAAAAAAAAAAAAAAAAAAAAAAAAAAAAAAAAAAAAAAAAAAAAAAAAAAAAAAAAAAAAAAAAAAAAAAAAAAAAAAAAAAAAAAAAAAAAAAAAAAAAAAAAAAAAAAAAAAAAAAAAAAAAGCCTTTCAGAGGGGATCTACGGTTGCAAGCAGCTTGCTCCACATCACTACACTATGATCCAATCTATACATTTCCACAAAGCAGGAACTGATCATTTCATGCTTCGAACTTGAACACTCATTTTAAGGACAAGGCAGACTAGTATTGCCTCAGCAAAATGCTGCCTCTTACATACCAAGATACAAACCCACATCTCAGCTTGCCACAACACATTCTATTGAGAGTGTCCTCTATGGTTTGTATATTTGACTTCTAAAAGGCACAGACAATTCATTTAAAAAGAGCTGTTCAAGACATGATCAAAAAGAATGTAAAAGGTGACTTTACTGCTGCACGAATGTAATTACTGAAGGGCAAAGGAAGATGCATAGTGTATCAGACTTTCTGAGAACTTTTCCATGCTCATACAGGTATTGCACACAGTCATGAACTGCTGAAGAGAAAAAGCACAGAACAAGAAAACAAAAAACACCAAAAAAACCTCTTTGCTAAAAACAAGGGTTCAGTTTCATTAAAAAACAAATTTTCAAGAAAAAAGGAGAATCTAATATTTGAATAAATGCAAATGTTCAAATACATTGGAGTGATCATAGAATTGTTCAGGTTTGAAAAGACCTATAAGATCACTGAGTCCAACCATTAACTTATGATATTAATTGGGTTAGGCTTAAGGAAATAAAGAGTTCTGAGAGATCTTACTGCTGACTCCAATTGCTGAATGAGAGGGTACAGAGAAGAGGGAGCCAGAGTCTTCTGGCGGATGCACAGCACATTAGGAAACATTGCAACACAGGAAATTCCCATCACAAGGCAAAACTATTTTAATCATGAGGTTTGTCAAGTATCAGAATGGGTCTGCTGAGGCTGTAGACTCTACATCCTTCTGTACAGGAGAAAACCCTCAGCAACATTACACAGTTGGACTCACTCTGAGCAGGAGGGTGGACTAGGTGCCCTCCAGACATTCCTTCCAACCTGAACGTATCATGATCCCTGATGGCCCTTCAGAGAACTGTGAATTTAATTTCATAACTGATAATGCATCAGATCTTAAGTTGCCTTATCTAAAACAGCTTATCAAACTCATTTTTCCTTCCCATTTTATGAACTTGCATTTAGCAGAACCAAGTTTTAAGTCTTGTTAGTTTAGATTTGGTTTCAAAAAGTTCTGGTTTTGTGGCAATAATAATGATGAATTCATTAAATAACCAGTCATCCCTGAGTTAGATAACATATATGGCAACAAACACCTTAAAACAACAGTAACAACCCGGTAACACAGATAACCAGCACCTGCGATAACAGAAGGATTCCAGAAAATTCATAGTCCAAACTCAGCTCTAACAGCTGAGAGAATGAAAAATCCAGCAGATTTCACTGGAAGACTTTCTTCCCACTCCTGCCTCAAGTCAGATGGAGGGCATATGCAGAGAACAGGTTCAACTAGAAAGCCTAGATGTGAATGTTTTCACATTTTTCTTCATGTCACTCATCTAAAGGAAGACGATGCTAGATTTCATGAAGTAGTTGGCATAACCCTGACTGAGCCAAAGATGTTTGTAAATGGATTTAATACAGTCAAAGATCTAGCTTAGATGCTCTTTTATACTGAATAAAATCTGGCATGTTCCTCTAAGTTCTGCCTTGCAATATCACAGCCTCCAAAAAACTAAAAACAAACCAACAAAAAAAAAAAGGCTGAAACTTAAACATTTAACAAAAGGACTTGCGGGAGTAGGGGTGGAGCACATTTGATACATGCTAACAATGAGGTTACTAACAAACATGGAGGGTTATTTCCTGGAGTAGTGCAAGTTTTCCCCAATTTTGACTTTGTTTGCAGGCTGAAAAAAAGGATGTGTGCATTTCCTGTAGACTTCTGAATAACACCCATTGTTTGATACTTTTGAGAATAATTTAAGATGCTGAAAACAACAGTCTCAGTGGGCCAAGAAAAAAGCCAAAAACACCAAGGTTGGCTTAATCCTAAAATTTTGTCTTAGGTTCAGTCTCCTACAAATGCAAAAATGAAGTTAATATCATAATGTTAATGTTTAAACAATTCAAGTAATTTAAAACTAGTTCTGCAGAGAACAATAAACGTTAAATAATAAAGAATTAAGAAGATATTTCAACAACTACACTCAATAAATGGCAAAGCACAGAGAACACAGGAGTACCTTCCACTAAGAAGAAATCCATCTGCAACACCTGGTCATCAAATGCAATGTTTAAAACATAGCAGCAGAAAGCCAGGCAGCTGCTACATGCAGCCTTACTCTGCCATGGAATTAAGGCAAGAAGCAGAGAAAAATTTACAATTATTTCTATTACATTAACTCAATTACAACAGAACTAGAACAGAGCTCAGGACAGATCCCACAGTATAAATGGGCATTGTGCATGAGACTGTCACTTTACCCACTGATGTAAAAGGCAAAGTCTGCATCTAAGTCAGTATTCACGAACCATCCAGTTACCCATAGCTACTTGCTCCACCCCCTGTTGCCCTATTAACTTTCCTCTTATCTTTGTAAAACATACATCAACATCAGACTGGACCTTGATGACAGAGTCACAACTTCAAACAATACTTCACTGAACTTTCCATAAATTAGTCTTTAATTGATGTGGATAGACATGTTCTTAGAGCAGTAAATATTACTTCAACTTATGGTGCAAAAATAAATTTTGTATTCACAAGACAATATTTTCAATTATTATAGTTCTATTTAAGATTACAAGGCAAGTATGTATGTGCCACATTAAGCATTAATCTACATATATTAAGGGATACCATAACTACCAATTTAAAAATCAACATACTTAACGCATATTAATCCTATTATCTTAAGCATCATTATCTCAATAATCATGTTATGATATCATCACAACATATTTCCACTAACATAGTAGCTTCTGGAATATGCAGACCATGGTAATTAGATGGGCATGTTCTATCTGTGTTCAAAACTGGTAAAACTGTAGCAGTGTAAAAACTTTATAATTAGGGTAGAACTCTCTTCATCTGAGATTTCATATAATACCAGACAGACAAGAATAGGAAAATGAAACACTTCTTAGGTCATACTTTCATTCTTATCAGTACAGCTAAGAAAAAATTGGTAGGTTAGCATTCAAATTTCTTCTCAGCAAAATATACAGCATTATGCTGTGCTGGGATCTTTAACACTGCCATCAAAACAAAGTTCAACATGAATTCTCAGGGCACATGCATAGTCCCCATCTACTGAACATTTCCACATTCTACTCCTCTGTAAAAGACGACAAGAACCTGTGGTCTATACTTCAAGGCCAAAAGAGCCATATGGCATGAAAACTGAATTGCTGGCAAACCAGAAAAACCTGCACAGATTCCTGCCTGAGCTCCAGAGTCTCAGCTGACAATCAAAAATGAATTCCTGCATTGTCTATTGCTATACCCTCCCTCCACTTGACTTTTCACTGTACAAAGGTAGGGTGTTCTGTCTTCTACAGAGCATCACAAAACATGCTGAGTGAACAGTCATCATTGATTTTATTAACTCTTTCACTGTGTGTATTTAATAGGGGAAAAAATGATACAGAATGAGTGGTCACAAAAACCTCCCATGGACACAATATAAATTTGTTCCCCTTATGACTACATAATTTATTTTTTTTTAACCATTTAACAAAGTAACAGATTGGGAAAAGATACAGTGTTCTACATCACTGGCTCTTCCTTTGGGTAAATTTTGCTGCTCGTCTTTACAGAGAACAAGGAATCAAGACTCAGCAGTAAGAGGGAACTCAATCAGATTTTATTTTCAGAATGTTTCTGATATGCGTGCGCAGTATTTTCAATGCCAAAACTACCCTGAATGCGGGATGCTTTCGCTCTTGACTTTATTACGGGGGTTTGTATCCACCTTTAAGACTTTCCTACAAGAGACTTGGACAGCAAGATCTCAATGAGCCTACCACCTGCCCCTACTGACTCAGCATGGTTTGGTTAACAGGAGAAATTAACTTACTTCCTAGTTATGTTTTCAGTCGTAAAACACCGTTTAAGTGAGAAGCAGTCCCCAAAAAGGTAAAAACAGCCTGATTCACAGAAAATTATGAAATGTCAATCTAACACAAAGTTGAGAAAATTAAACGTCAAGCACAATACAATGCAGAGTTGAAGGTGACACAGGATACAATGAAAGGAATCAGAAAGAATGGCATGACAAATCTTTAAATATATACAATGAATAAAAGGCTGTGTGGAAAACTAAGTCTGCTCACTTTTAGGGAGTTATGGGACAAACAAGTGAAAGATAGTGTTTGAAAAACATTTAATTTCCCAAGGTCAGTCTCCTGTGAAAATAAAGTTATCACTTTAAAGGTATACATGCAGGTAATCAGTGTGTGCAGTCCTGACAAAGCTTCAATTCTGAAAAAGTTTATGAATCCCAAATTATAACAGATATTTCACAGATCCCTAAAAATAAACTACAGGCCCCTGCTGAACTATAACTGCGTATTTGCAATTCATGCAACATTTTCTTAACATTTGTAAATATTCATGGAATTGGTAAAAAATGCTACAATATCTTTTCATTACTTTAATTCCATGACTTTCCTAGTAGTTAACTAACCTACATCATCACAGGCTGACTGTTGATCTGCCTTTAAAAGAGACAGTACAAAGAACAAAAGTAGGAGACTCTCAGTTTGTTAAAAACACACCAAAATCAAATACATTTTCTCCTTTCAACCCAGAACAACTGATAGTAGATCAGAATATTTGGTTCCAAGCCCAAGAGGATCTAAAACTAGCATGACAGAAGAGTAGCCAGCAGAGACTATTACTTCTGCCAAGTATCACAAAAATCCTGCAGTATCAGAGCACTGAATATTCCCCGTTGGGCCAGAGAACAAGACAGACCATAGAATATTCTTAACTTTGGGTTGAGAAAAACTCATACTTTTGAAGACTTACTAAGATGTAAAGATCAAAACTGAAAGGAGTTAAGAAGTTTCTCTCCTCTCTCATAGCTCTTCCAAACTGCTTACCACATCGAGAACTGCTTTGCATCCCACTTAAAATTGATGCCTACAGATGACAAACCTTCCACTTCCCACAGCTGCTGAGGCTCCTGCAAGTTTACCTGTGCAAGCTTCATCTCATGGCAAAAGTCCAGCAGTGAAGGAAAATAAAACAGTGTGTCCTTCTCCTCTGCTTCCCTTGTGTTCCTCACAAAGAGCAGAACACTCGGCTTGGATACCGTGGCAGATACTCAACCAAGGCTAAGCTGCCATCCCATTAATATCACTCAGACCATTTCTGGTAATCTCACTGCCCATCCTCCTAGGGCTTAAATTAAAAAAACAGTACTATGTTCCAGGATCCAGATATTTCATTGGCTACCTGATCCAATGAGAAAAGATTTACTTATGCCCTCCCATTAATGCCAGACTCACAAAAAAAATTCATGTTCAAAGATGGAACAAATGTTAAGGAACTTAAAACACGATCACGTATGTCTCCCTCAGGGATAGAATGCAAGAGTAAACTACTCCTGAAAATTAAGAGCTATTAAACACTAGTGAACAAGAGTGATCAAATATGTCAGGAGCAGAGTTTTAAAGGAATACTCAAAATCATTGACAACTGCTAATTGTAAGAAACTAAAACCAGGGCATTAGAATCAATGTACCTTTTCACTGGAAAAAAGCACATTTATTACCATTCTATTAGTGCTGCAGACAGACTAGGTGGATCATTCTCTATACAAAATATAATTTATTTAATCTGAATTTAAAATGCAGCATTTAAATCTAATAAACAGTCCTTGGGTTTAGCATTATTTAAATGAAGTTGATAACCTATTCCTCTATTACTCAGAGCTTTTGCTTTGAATCTGAGTCAAAACAATATGCAGAAAAGAAAACTCTGTCCTGCCAGGTTTCTTTGGCAGAGAAACAACTCATACTGGAAATGTGGGAAAAAGTCTTTTCCTTTCCCTTCCCACTGACTTGGTTAACATGGTTCTTCGCATGAGTCAAAGCCATCTCCTCTACAGATGCAAGTTAAAAGCAGTGTAGGGAGCAACCTTGCATTTAAAAAGGTGACACATGTTTTAACCAGGGCTATCTTTGCTATGAGCAAGTCCACTGACACTCGAGAATTAAAAATGCCCTTTGAGACAGAGGCTTTTACTAAAAGTACAATTGGGTCATCATGCCTTTTTGCTGTCTAGCATTTTCCTGTTCTCCTCCACCACAAATAATCTGGTCCTACAACAGCTCCTGAGAAGTGCTGAAATATACCTGAAAAAAATGTAAAGGAATCATTCAATTCCCACTATTTCAATATCAGTAGAAACTATTTACCAATATTATTAATGCCTGCACGTACTTAAAGTAGTAAGTACAACATTCTTACGACTTGCCTGTACACCTCTCTTAGCAATGAAATGTGGAAGCCAGGAGACTGCCCAGACATATTCTGTAAACAGAGATGTCCCTCACACAAAAACTACACTGAAAGCACACCTTATCATAGGGATATAAATCACACAGCTTGCTTTGCAGTTCTCAGCAGATTTCAAATGTTCTTGCTGAGATACCTGACTTTAGCAGGAGGTCGTCACCTTTCAAGTCCCAAAGAGGTTACACGAACAATATTTAGGACAAAGCACAGCTTCACTTTCAAAAAGATGGCTTTTCTGGTAGCAAGTTCAAGTACAATGAAGAAAAGGCATGCACCTTGTTCTTATGAAATCAGAATCTACAACACAGCACTTCCTCACCCAAGTTACTCCCTTGCATGAACAGGTCCAAGAAAATTCACAGCATTGAACTCACACATAGTAGCTGAGAATGTACAAAAAGTCTCCCTTTTTTCAGCGCAGGATAAGGGAATTGATCCAAGTCCCTTTGATGTTGATCAAGAGTACTCCCACTCACTTTCCAAGAGCTGAGTCTGACTCCCACTAGAGTAAATATTTATTACTGAATACTTAGTGTTTCCTCATTTGTTAACCTCAATGTGAAAATCACTCAAAGAATGAAAAGTGAACCTATCTGCCTACGGTTCATATATACAACATATGCAGAGTAAGATGCCAGTCATAATAACTTTTTTTTTTTAGCTTTTTCCTAATTATTAGACCAACAGAGGGTTCTTCCCTATTCTGGAGGAAAAGACACAAGGCTGAAGAAATTATACCTTTACAGTCATCCTACTACTGGCTCCCAGAAAAGACAACAGGATCATAAGGCTCTATGAAAAACATGAGAGTAACAAATGAATTATAAATAAAGCAGTGTAAATGCAATAGGATGTATAATAAAAAGATTAACCTACAAAATTTTCAGAGATAAATGTATGCAGGAAACTTTGGAAGAAACATTTCAGTGAATGGCCTTCATTTCTATATGATGCCTATCTATACAATTTTATTTTCTTCACCTACACATTGCTGAAGCCCCAATTAGGAAGTTTGCTACACATATAGAACATTTTGTTCAGAAAAAGTCTGTCAAGAAGCTTTGCAGTCCTGAAGCCACTCCGTATCAGAAAATCAACAAAACTATAAATTAAAGGCATGAAAAACCTGATCAAGATGCCTGGAATTACATCTTCTAAATAGAAAGGTAAAATACCTCACTCCTTTTTTGGCTGTCCCTTTTGTAGAGCCAGGTTAAATTCTGAGAAGGGTGCAAAGAGGGAGGAAAGAAAAATTTTAATTGAATCAGAGAGAGGGTAGAAAACCAATCCTGGAAAAAGGGTTGTAGCAGGTACTGCTGCTTTAGTAGTGAATTTTAAATGCCAGATTTCAATTCCCTTCTGAAACAACAAACACATACCACAGAGCTATAATAAATCCAAACACAACAGATTAGGCTAACAAAACAACAGTGGGTCTTCACTATTTACACATACAAATCCAGTAGATGGACACAAGAGGAGAACATCAAGACAAATGCACAGTAATACATCACAAAAAGAAGGTGAAGATGGTAGAGTAACTGAAGTGACCGTATTTGTCTCTGGACAGTTTTAGTTTCACTGCTGTTCACTAGATTTATGTATTACATTTTTCACAAAAGGGGCAAGAAAGAACAACAAATGTTTTGGGTTTTTTTGTCTTCAAATCTTGGCTTCCCAAATTAAATCAATTTTTATTATTTAGCTATTAATGAATCTGGAAGTTTCTCCTCATTGTGGCAGCAGGGAGATTTCAATTGTTAAGTTTACATTTAGATTTTTTTGGTACTATGTAAATTAACGCATATGCACATGTTCAGATAACTGTACCAGTGCATAAATGTCACTGGAGCTATGGCATTAACACTGAAACATTTAATCTTGTAAATCTGAAAGCAACAGGAATTGTTGTCTTGATGATCAACTGATGCATTTTTTTTTTCCATTTGGTCTAGGGCAGTTAAATACAAAAGCATATAGTCCTTTACTACAAGGTGTTTATGCACTTAACACACATTTACTCCATAGCACTCCCATGACAAAAACCAGCCAAACAATCCCTACCTGTACCCACATAACACAGTACATACAGAATAGATAGCTTCTGCTTATCACCTGTTTACTTTGTGCATTACATCTTCTCACTTCCCCATTTCCCACCTTTAATGCTCATACACATTATTTATTCATCGTTCCCTTCAAAAAGCTGAGTATGATGTTGAGCCTTCAAAGGAAAGAAGATTTTTTAAAAAGTCTACCAAGTAGAGAAAATGAATATTACACAGCCACAAATAGATTCTGAATGCACCTTTGCAAGCTGTATTATCCACTGAGGTCATCAGCCCCTGGCCAAATGATCCCTACTGACAATATCCTGCCAGATTCCATTAAACGCACGTCTGGAAACGTGTATTCCTCCCAAACACAGGCTCTTTCTCTCCACAGGCCAAGGAATGAAGGAATGAACCACTACTGCAGGTTGTTAGCTGATTTGATTGAAAAGACAGAAAGACCAACAACTGTATCAGCAAATGATTCCTAACTCTGTCCTGACAGCACTCTCTGTTTTCTGCAAATTCAGCTGCACCAGCTGCAGTCCCAGGAACACATAAGTGACAGCATTATTTATTTGCTGATAAGAAGAAGAGTACATGTACTAAATGTAACAAACTGGGTTACCAGAACACCTAGGCTGTACACCCAGATGGCACGAATTATGCTCCTCTCCTTTGCAGATTGTTCTCAGGTATCCTGTGTGACACTGCTGAATGAAAACAGCACTTACACAGTACTGTCTGCTGTGGCAGCACTTCACGTGCTAACACACCTAAAATTCACCAATGCCAAGGGCACCCAACCAGAGTCATCAGCTGTGATATTAAACACCACGTCCCTGTGACCTATGGCAAAGCAGGAGTTGCAGGAGATCCTCCTCATTTCCAGTACTAATTTTTCAGGCCTGTCTAGGATCAGCTCCGAAGCACGGGATCACTTGATGGGTAACAAGGGCATGGATGGGAGGAAAGTTTCCAAATACTTTGTGCTACCAGTCCCATTCAGAAGAAGCCAAAAAATACTAAGCAGTGAGCTACAAAGCACTCATCAATTAGTACATTTTAGAGCACGTACAGAAAATAAAATTGTTTCCCTTTTGCACAGAGCTCTGTAATGGCTTGAGTACACACTGGCACTATGATAACACTATCTGAAGCTGCCCAACTTCAGAGAACGCACTTAAACAACGCTATGCTGCCTCTTTGAGCAAGTCGCCCTTTTACCAATGACATTTCGACGGGAGGAGCAGAAAAGGATTTGAGACACCATCTACAGCGAACTGCCGTGCAAGCGTTCTCACAATCCGGAGGTCTCTCTGAGAGCAAAGTCTAGATTATTCCCGTGCTACCCTCCAGCACAACTTTTGCCATTTAAAGCCCCGTCGAGGGGCAGAATGTGGGCGCTCCTATGGCAACGGGAGGACAGCAGGACACCAGGTTTGGGTGGCGTGGCTCTCCCCGGCGGAGCGAGGGCCGCGCCACCTCCGTCCCCGCCGGCGGGCAGGGCGGCCACTGCCCGCTCCGCTCCGCTCCCCTCCCGCTACTCACCCCCGCGACCGGCCGGACCGGAGCGGCGGCGGCGAAGTCCGGCGGAGGCAGGCGGCGGCGGCCGCGGCACATCAGGACGATCAGGGTGCCCATCGCGGCGGCGGCGGCGGCGCAGCCCGCGTAGAGGGCGAGGCGGAGCAGCAGCAGTGCCAGGCACGGCGGCCCGCAGCCCGCCGCCTCGGCCCGCTCCTGTCCCAGGTGGACGATAGACACTGCCAGCAGTCCCAGCCCCGCCGCCAGCAAGAAGTGGGACGAGCCGGGGTCCTCATCCTCCTCGTCTTCCGCCGCCTCCTCCTCACCGCCGCCGGCAACGGCGGCGGCCGCCGGGGCGCTGCGGCGGCGCGCCTCGCCGCCGGGGCCGTGCGAGCCCAGCGGGCCGGGGGCGGCGGCCCCCGCCGCCTCGGGCTGCCCGGCCGTGCTGCTAGCGCTGTCGGCACCGGGGAACATGCTGCTCCTGGCGCCGCTGGGAGCAAGCGCATCTCCCGCCGCGACAGCCCCCTGCAAAGGTCGCCGCTCCCCGGGCCCCCACTCTCCTCCGCCGCCGCCGCCTCCGCCGCCGCCCACCGCTGCCACTGGCACCGCTGCGGCCGCCGGGGGAGCCGGAGCTCATGCCCGGCCGCAGGCGGGTGCGCGGCGGCCGGGCCGCTTCCTGGCAGCAGCGCTGCCCGGCGCCGGGCGGCGGGAGCCGATGGCCGTGGTAGCAGCCGGGGAGGCCCCGCCGCGGCGCTCCTAGTCCGGCCGGGGAGGGGGCGGGCGCAGGGGTGGTGCCTGCCGGGCGGGCGGGCCGGGCACATGTGCGCTCGCAGCACCGCCCCACGGCCGCGCTTGGCCGCCCTGCTGCATCTCGTGGTGCGTCCCGCGAGGTTCCGCTGTGCCGGGGCTGGAGGCGGCCCCGCGCCCAGCCCAGGAAACGGGAACGCTTGGACGAAGCGAGGAGCGTGAGGTGCCTCCCCGCGGGGACCCTCGCCAGCCGCGGTGTGGAATTGGACCCCACGGAATGCTGCTGGGCGCATCGCCGCCGCGGGGGCTGCAGGACACAGCGGGCGGAGAGGCCCAGAGGGACCCGGGGTGATCACACCGCAGCACCGAGGCCTGGCAGAGCTCATGGCAAAGCCGTGACCTGGGACGCCGCTGAGGTCCGGAACCTCTCCTGAGTGAGCGCAGTACGCACCGCTCCGCCGGCACTCCTCTTGTCAACCAAAGCAGACCAAAAATGTCTGGATTTGGGAAATAAAAAGTTGATAGAACAGCAATCAAAGTGGTACAATAGTGATGCTGCAAAACCCAGCCCCGTTACCCCAATGGAAGCCTGTCACCGTGCTCCTTCTGCTGGTCTGATGTTTTACCGCTGCTCCTGGCAGATTCTGAGAGCAAACGCCGGGAACGGCATAAGCCTTGCTGTGTTTCACCTGTGCTCGGGACATGTGTGCACCTTGCCATAGGCATGGCACAGTTACAGCTCCTTTGAATTCACAGGTTCATAGCAGCTACCAACCACAGCCCAAGTTGGAGGCCTTGATCCCTTCAGAGGAGGAGTAAAGGGCAATGCTTTCCTTACAGGAGCTAGACTGCGCAAAAGAGGATTTACAGGCATTTACTTATGGGCTTTAAGAGCAGGTACCTGTAAACTCTGTAGAAGTGTTTACAGTTAAAAATGTTCTGGTAAGCAGTTTTCAGATTGCCACTGCTCTGTCACTTGTGAAGTGCAAAATAGCCCTGGATCCTACCTTTTAAACAGCTATTGTTGCAAAGGCTGGAGCTTTATTTGCTCTCGGTAAAAAAGTTGCTTCTGTCAAATGACGTGTGCTAGCCTGATGAAGAAAAGAAACAAATATCAAGGCCCTGATCTTGGGAATGGTTACATTTACGTATAACTTCAAGAGAGCAATAGCACCGTTTATAACATCAGACTCCAAACTTCCCTGTCCTACGATGCTAAGCAAGCCAAGGGCACTGAGCATGAATAGGGTAGGTGTCCAAAAGGCTCAGTTACAACCCAAGCATGGCACTTGTAATAGAGAAATTGGGTGTCAGCTCATGGTGCAGAACTGTAATGGAAATGTGCACAGAAGAGGCATGCAGGTAGTCAGGATTCTGAGTTACAACTAATGTTTTACTCCATCACAGTATTTTCTAAGCTGGTTCTAACCTAACTCAATGTGTGATGGTCTGGTCTGGCTCAAAGCAAAATTGTCTCCATATATGTCTGCTTGTGTGTAATAGAGGTTTGCATAGCAATGTATTTCCTCTCGAAATCCCAAAGCAGTTAGGAAGGAATTTTAGCTCCCCTCTTGGTCGCTGATCAAAAGATATGCAGCTCCTTACTTTGACCCAAAGTCCTTACAGTAACTTAAATATCATTTTATTACAGTTTGTTCTATTTAGTAGATATTAAATTTCATGAAGTCCTTTTAAATACTAGTTCAGACCATTCACAGTGTCCAAAATTAATTACTTAAGTAATATCTCTAGTGTGGTTGAAAGTGAAAATCATCATATCCTAATAGTGAAAGTAGTACTGCAGTGGCAATCCCTTCCCAGGCATATTACCTTGTGGCAAAACATGCTGATGCTTCGCTGAAGGGCTTTGGGATCAGGGTTCTTGCAATACATCTGATCATTAAGACCAACAGAGAGATTCTTGCAGAGTCTGAAAGCTTTTGGATAAGGTCCAACATGCCAGAAGGTTTCCTATAAAGTTACTTTATTCTCATCAAGTAGACAACAGAAAGCAAAGATTCATCTCCCAGAACACACTTTATCCATCAAAGATTTCAGAATATACAGGGCTTTGGACTGAGTTCAAGGTCTATTCTGGGATCTTAATAAAGATCCACACAAGGAACCAGACAGAGACCTTCTACTCCAAATGCATTCAGGAAACTGCCAGGGCCTCTGTCAAAGCTACTTACAGGAATTGAATTTTAAAATTAACCTGAAGCAGAGCATGTAATGTTGTTAGTCCTGTGTAAACAGAGATTATTTTCTTATTACAGTATTAATTCTCAGAAGTGGAGAGGAAAAAAAAAAAAAAACCTACCTGCAATTACGGTTTAGCCCTCCAGTGCTTATGCACAAAACTAGTTCTTGTCTGAGTGAGTAATCCCACCAATTTTAGCTAGGATTTACACATCATACCCTGAATTAGATATGTCTGAATCAATTCAAGTGTGTATCCATAGAGCTGGAAGAATATTTGGTTCTTTTTTTTTTTTTTTAGTTTTTAATAATATTCTATGACTTTTCAACCTGAGCTATAATTCCTAATATTTTAGATGACATCCTAGCTCCACTGAAGTTAATGGCAATTTTCAAGTTTACCTCTGTGTTATTTGAACTTCCCCTTTTGTACTTTAAAAATTACTTTTCTGTGCAAGAGAAAAGGACTTCAGGGGTCGATTTTCTGAACTGGGGGTTATTATATTCTCTTTCTGTAACTATTTAATCAGTCATGGAACCAGTTTATGAGAAAAGATATTCAAACTTCACCTTATTCAAGCATTAGAGCAAACATCTTTCCTACGAAGATAAGACAATTATAATCTTGTTTTAAAACAGAAATTATGACTGGTTTGTGGCAAGAGTCATCATCTTCACTTTTTTCCCTTGAGCCAGGAGTATAGTTTCTCTTTATAAAATACCCTAGACAAAGCCCCACTAATTTGAAACCAATATTAAAGCTGCCTTTAGTGATAATCTTTCAACCTGCACCTTCACAGTACTGCAAACTTTACACTTCAATAAATTTGCACCTTTAAAATGTTTGGGCAAGCTTAAAATGAATACTTTCTTATAAACTTTTTCACATTTACTTTCTGTTTTGTGAGCCTTTCTGGCTCAGATCCCATTGCTATAAACATTAGCAAGTTACCACTTCTCAATTAAAATGGAAATTTACATTATAGGCAAAAGAGGTGTGTAAAGTGCATACTTGGTTTATATTTTTAGCATACTTACAACTTTGAATGAATTACATGCTTTTTTAATAACTGCTGTGGTGCTGCATTGCAGTTACAGTCATATTAATATTTATAGAAATTTCTAAGATTCTGGGTATAAAACCCACAAGGGCTCATGAACTTTAAACCTGGTGGTAAACCAGGTAAACCTAGATAACTAACACTGTTAGAAGCAACCATAGGAATCCTAGCTAACAGAGCAAGAGAAATGGAGATGGTATGCTATACTTCTCAGTATCTTAGATGTACAAAATACGTGAGTTACCTTTATATTAACTGATTTTATTTTTTGCTACACCTTTTCAAGACAGTGGTATTGTATTTTGCATATTTGCAGGCAGGAACTTGGCATACAGGAAAAAAGAATAAAGGCACCCATTTAGTATCCTATGTGAGATACCCAAGGCCTCACATGGTAAGGTCAGGAAAGGCTCAGCATTTTGTAGCACAATGTTTTCCAAATACAGCTTCCATTGATTTTAGATGCAGTGTCATTACTGAATGTTTCAACAGTAAACTGAGTCAGGTGCCAGAAAAATAAGAATGAAACGCACAACTAAGTGTAAAAATTTAGTCTACATAATTTGCAGAACCTCCATTAAACACTGTGTACCACAAGTAGACCTTGACTCTGGTTAACATAGACACATTCGATTGTTTTACTCAAGAGATTTCTTTCTTTTCTTGTAGTGTTCTGACGCTTTTACTACATATATTTAAAAATATGTGTTTGTGTTTATACATACACGTACACATGTGCCTCTGTGTGTGTGTGTGTTCATGTGCCAAGTGAAATAGGGTGATGTACACAACAGTTGACTTGGCTGCACGGCCCTGATTTAACTAAAAATTCAGTATGCTCAGCAATTATGTCATTAAATCTATTTCATGATGAACCATGGGGCCAAAGTAAAGTTGAATTTTGAGTTTTGAATATGTGGATCAGTAACGTGGAAATGTTTCTTTTCATATAATTCTTTCCCACTTTGTTAAAAAGTAACATTACTGTCATTAAAGAAATGTCAAGGTCTGCTGTTGCAACTTATCCCTTTGAAAGAGCTGGAACCATTCCCATCCTTACAAAGGACACTTCCACTTCCCAGTGGCAGATCACTAGTAGGTAATCACCACTTATCTAGTCAGTGGCAGAAATAAAGAAAATGCCAGAAGGTTATATCCATATTTCTACAACAATTATACTGAAATTCAAGGATGCTGAGATCCAGTTCATTTGTGGAAAGGTCCATATCCAGCCACAAATATTTGGATCAGATATCCCTAGAAGCCCTTCAGATTAGTTTCCCCTCTTCATTTCCTCAGGATAAGTTGCCCAGTGCTGCAGCCCTGGCACTATAATGTAGGGACCCATCACCTCAATCTGTGGTCCTGTTGTGTTAACATGGGGCACCATCACCTTAGGGTAGCTCACCTTAACCTGGGGAACCACCCTCTCAGCCTGGGTCACCATCCACTCCATGTAGGCTGCCAGGACATCAACCAGGAGTGCCATCATCCCAGCCTGGGGCACCATCATATGATCTGGAGCCCCATCACCTCAGTATGGGGCACTGTTACCCCAGCATGGAAAACCATCATCTCAGCACAGGGCCTCATTGCCTTAACCTTGGGCACCATTGCCACACTCTGTGGGCTATCATGTCAACTAGGGACATTATCAGCTCTGCTTGGGGCTGGCCCCATTGCCTCAATATGGGGGCAATCACCTCAGGGCCCTGTTGCCTCTGCCCAACATACCACTGTCTCAACGCAGAGCCCCATGGCCTCAGCTTGAGGCACAATCACCTCAGCATCCATCACCTCAACCGGGAGCAGCACCATGTCAGCCTGAGGCACTGTTACCTCACCCTATGGACCCATCACTTCAGCCTGAAGCCACACCACCACAACCTGGGGACCATCACCTCAACTAGGGGCACAGTCACCTCAGCTTGGGGGCCCGCAGCCTTGGCAAGAGTCCCAGCTCTCTGTGCCATTCCCACAAAGCTGAGAAGGGTGGGAAGGGCCTGTAACTCACAGTATCTGTATCTGAAGGTGTCCGTATCAGAAATATTGTGGTCAGAGGGACTAGAGAAGTGATTCTTCTCCTGTATTTGACACTGGTGAGGACACACCTCAAGTACTGTGTCCATTTCTGGACCTCTCAATTCAGGAAGGAGATTGAGGTGCTGTAGAAAGTCCAGAGAAACAAAACAAGTCCAGGGAAACAAAGCTGATGAAGGGTCTGGAGCACAAGTCTTATGAGGAGCAGCTGAAGGAGATGGAGTTGTTTAGCCTCCAGAGGAAGAGAAGGCTCAGGGAGACCTTACTGCTCTCTGCAACTACTTGGAAAGAGATTTGTAGCCAGGTGGGGATTGGCCTCCTCCCAGGCAGCCAGTGACAAGATGAGAGGACATAGTCTTAAGCTGTGTCACGGGAGGTTTAGGTTGGACATTAGGAAGAATTTCTTCACAGAAGGGTTGATTAGACATTGGAATGGGCTGCCCAGGGAGTTGGTGGAGTCACCATCCCTGAAGGAGTTTAAGATAAGTCTGGACGTGGCACTGAATGCCATGGTCTAGTTGACAAGGCGGTGCTCGGTCACAGGTTGGACTCGATGATCTCAGAGCTCTGTTCCAACCAAATCGTTTCTGTGGTTCCGCGGACAGCCCGTGCCCGAGGGGCACCTCCCACCCAAAGATCCCGGCGTCCCGCTCCCTCCCCGCCCCGCTGAGGCACGGCCTGTCCCCGCCCGCCGGGCGGGGCTGCGCAGGAGCCGAGCGGGAACGGGGTGGTGGCGGCAGCGCTGCGCAGCTCACGCTTCTCTCCTCCCTTCTCTCTCTCTCTTCTCCCGTGCCTGTGAGTATCCGCCCCGGCTGCCTGCGGGGTTACCACAACAAAGCCGGGGGAAAGGGAGGGCGAGGAGGGAGACGGCGGCGGCGGCTGCTGCTGCTGCCGCCGCCGCTGCTTCTTGCCGGGAGCTGCCTGGCCGGCGGTGGGGCCTGCGGTGCCTCCTCCCCACGGACGGTGCCGGGAGGGCGGTTGGGGGCGGTTTGGGACGGCGGGCATGTGCCTCCGCCGTCTGCGGCGGTTTTTTCCCGAAACAAGGTGGGAGACGCGTTTTGTTCGTATGTACATAAATATTACTTTTAACCAGTATATATACGTATATTATCTTCCTTATAACTTGCCGTCTTCCCGCTCGGGTCCCTGCCCGAGCGCTGCTCACGTAGGTGTCCCCGAGCGCGTCGTGCGCGCTGTCTTTGCGGGGCTGGGGCTGGCGTTGAGCCGCCAGAGTTGGTCCTGCCGCCCTGAGACCTGTGGTACGCCACACACCGGTGCCATGCCTGCCCCCTTTGCACCTCGGGGGGCCTTGGAAAAGGGGTGAGAGATTCCCTTGTGAGGCACTGGCCCTCGTTGGTGTCGTAGCCGTCGGCTTTGCCAGTGAGTTACAGTGTTGTGCGCGCCATCCTAAAAGTTACCGGACTGAAAGGGACACGTTGCAGTGATGCTGAAATAGAGTTCAGTGGAGTGCTTTGGTTGGGTTTAGTTAGTGGTATTTAAGTCAACTGAAATGGTTATTGTAAACAGCTTGCCTCGAGCGTGTTAAATCATCGCAAGAGTCACGTCACACTTTTCTCAGTATGAGTCTTTTAACTCCCCCTGCCCTGCAGAGTTCTGCACTGACAGTTCCCCAGGTGGGACTGCAGTTTGAAAAAATAACCAGCCGCCAAATCTCTCGGCCGCCGTGGACATGTATGGCAATCACTAAAGAGGCAACTGTGAAACCTGGGCTGCTGCAGCGGAGCAGAGTACCGAATACATCTGAAAGCGACTCAGCGAGACGGCACAACACAGAGCAGTGAATGCTGTGTTTGTCAAACTCCATTTTTTTTCCTGGAGTTTTCACAGCACGGTATGGAAATTGGCATTTTCAAATATAGTTCAGCATGCCTTATGGCACAACGTAATTTAAATCGTAGAACCTTTATGCGTTGCTGAAGTTTTTACTTTACAGTTGTGCTAAACAATTTTTCAGAAACTAGTATAATTATAGTATGGAAATACTTACACTTGTTCATTCTTACTGTAAAACATATTAAAAAGTGTCTAGTGTTTGCATTTGGCATATATATTTAAAAATCGTGTGGTTAAAATTTTTATGCAACATGCATAAGAACACCAGGACAATAATGTGAGATGGAATGAATGTAACAGAAATAGCAGTGCTAAATTTGTTTTGTATCTCTGCTTTTGCTGTAGTGAGGTGCTCAGTATAGAGCATAGAGTGTATTATGCACATTTTTGCCTCTATGAAAAAATAGTTAATCTCTCTTTGTTGGATAGAAAGGAATTGCTGGAGTTGTCAGTGGAGAGAGAGTGAAGTTCCACAAAATTAAATTCTTCAGAGAAGTTATTTGAAAACTAAAATGAAGTTGTCATTGCTAGAAAATAAGTAAGTGTAAGAATGGGTTTGTGAAATAACTGGCACTTAAGAATGTAGTTGTCAGAGCTTTGGACTCTGCTTTTGAAATGTCTTAAGCTTTCCCACCATTTTTTCATGTGGTTTTTTTTTTTTCCTACAGTGCATATATTGTTCCCTTGCTTTCTCTCAGCCTAGGTAATACTTGTAATTGTTTAGAGTAGAAACCAAAGAAAAGAACAAGGGATTTAGGGACATCCTATTCTTTTTCTTCAAACTTAAAACTTCTATGACCTACTGGGGTTTCTGTTTTGGTTTAGTGCTTACCTGAGTTTAATAGGGCATTCAGAGGGTCTCATATTTCTTCATAAGACTTACATGGGCTTTGAGGGCTGTCAGGACTGCAGAGCCTGTTGAGGCTTTGAAAGTGCAGTTGGCCAATACTTTTAAAGGCTCAACCCAGGAACACATAAAAGCGCAAAATTTGCAGGGTAGGTTGTGTGTGACATAGGGGACAGGAGCATCTACAAGCTTTTTGAAGTCTGTCCTCTTGAATGACATAATATTGTACCTTGATGTAAGAGTCTGAAAGTGAGCTGGATCCTAGATGAACCTAGGTATCTCACAAAATTCTTGGGAGATTGGCAGACTTACTGTGATGGCTGTACCTTATTGCTTTCACCAGAGCTGTTTCTTAAAGCTGTTTCATTCTTTGCTTCTTGGTGTTATGTTTGGCTAAGACTGGTGACAGTAAAGGTCTAAAACATTACCTATGTTCCTTGACCAAGTTTTTTTCCACCCAGCAATGTCAAGGGATGTTTAAATAACAATTCAGCGATGAGTATTTGTCATTCTTAAAGTGTTGCATTGTAATAACACTGTAACTCCAGGAAACCCGTATTATATTGAATTTAATAGAGCCCTGTGTTTCAGCATCCTATCCGCTTTTCCATACTTGGTATCATCTCATCTGAAGAAACAAGTCACAAAAATATAATGCAAGAGATTATCTCAAGAGGCTTTTACCTCATTTGCCCCATATATGCATTTTGAGGAAGCAAATATATTTAGACTCTTCCTAAGTGATATTTGTTGAAACTGCTCTTTGTATACTGATTTAGTGACTGAATTTCTGTACTTCCCCCTGCCCATCTGTACCAGACATCGCATGTTCCTCCCACTGAAAATTAAGAATTGCATCTTATTTTCAGTGGCTGAGGAGAATGTAATTGTTACATCTGTAAAACTGTATGTTTAAAACTATGATAATAGGCACATCTTGTGATGGAGGGCCTTCCTTATGAAGGAAATCCTTCCAGAAACTCAGGTCCGTTTGATGTTTCTGGAAGCACACCTATGCAAAACGTTGAAGGAAATGCTGATGATACCTATTTGTGTAGTCAGGTCACTAAGCATACGAAATCGGTAACATTAGAAGCATAGAAACACTTATAGTTCAGTGAGCATCTCTGTTGTGGGAGACAGGTCAGGTGTTGTGCCACTTGTTAGGGATGGCCTGATATTCTGAAGTATCTTTGATTTATCTGCTGCTGGACTCCATCAGTAGTTTGTGAAATGGTGTACTTGCTTCTTTTGTGGTCCTGCCATCTATTTCAGGGCTGGCTCAGAGACAAATCCAGAAAAATCCTTAAGTGGGTGGCACGTGAACAGTATGGATAGTCAGCTCTTGGATAAAAGTTTCAATACTCTTGAACTGTATTACAGGTTTATTTTTGAGGTCTGGTTTCCCAACAGTAGCAGATGGACATCTGTAGACTCTAAACGTTTCTGGGCCATACCTCTACTGCGTGGAGTGAATGAGGCAGAAGCACGGACTGGTCGCAACTAGTACTTAGGAGGTGAGGCTGGGGGAAAGTTGCCGTACAGATATTGGTGAAAGAATTGTTTCTAATTTACTTTTGAACTGTGGTGAAAGAGAGATTTTATGGCTCTGTGTAGTTTCAAATGTCTGACTCCCAACAACTGCAACAACAGCCTTAGTGGATCCTGAGGGATCTGATTTTTGAGTGGTATTCTTGGATCTTAAGGAAAGCACTTGCAGGTAGTCCCATGAGTGATGCACCAGTATGATGGCAAATGTAACTCCAGCCTTTATGTGGCAGATATGTTGAAGTTTTGCTTTATTAAGAGGAATTGTTTTCCTTTCTCTTGCATTCAGTTGTGGACTACTCTGCCAGACTCACCCCCTTCAGTCATGGATAGTCTGGTTGGATACATGTTGTCCCAAAATTTTAATTTTGATGTTGGGCAGAAATACTCCTCATAGATATGTGCAAGTATAGCAGGAGTGGGAAAACTAAGCTGCCTTTTACTTTGCTCTTTACCCTCAGTATCTGGTAGAACAGTCTGTCCTTTTCTGGGTTTTTCGTACCTGTTCTGTGTTGTCAGAAAACTGTGGATGTGGGTCACTTTTGGGAAACATGAATGCCAGTGACTGGTTTCCCCTAGCATCTTGCCTTTTGGTGTCTGAGGTAGCTGGAGGTGTGACTCTTCCAGGTGGAGAGAAACTGTGTACTTCAGCAGGCCCATGAGACTTTGGTGTAAGTGGTGTCACTTCTGCTTGTAGAGATGGAGGGCCTTATGAAGGAAATCCTCCAGACGCTGCTGATACTTTTGTCAACCAACATATGACTCGTCTTTATTTTTGGTTTTCATTGTATGCTACTTCTTTTCCCCCTGGGTTTAGAGGCTTTGACAAGTCGTTTTTTTGGGATTATCAGTAGTCATGGTCTGTTTAGACAGGCCTGGTGGGCATCATCAGTCCCATCATTTAACCTCAGTATTGTCTGGCCCAGCCTTTCTGCTCAAGAGGTCACAAGGTGACCTTTGCTGAAGAACCTAAAGAACAAATATTTAGTGTGCTTGTATGAGTAAAGTCCTGGAGCTACAGACAGATACATGCCTCTCAGTGTAATGTATTTCAGCTTTTTCAGTAAGGGAAAGGCTTATTTTTGGCTCAAGAGGAACTTTTTTTCTTTATCTTTTTTTCCTCGGTGTTTTTTTTTTCCCTGTTCTCCCTCCCCTCCTTCCCCACTCTATACATTCACTTAAAAACCTTTGCCCTGCAGTCATCTAGGGCTCTTTGGTGGTCATGTGCTTTCATTTGCTCTAACCAGTGATGACAATTGACTGTGTTCCAGGATTCTCTAGCGCCCATTGGCTGAACTGCACTCTTACTTGAAATAGCCAGGAGACTCAGGAGTTTCTGTTGCAATTCTTTTAAAAGGACTTAAGAGTACTTTAGAGCAGCTCCAGTGAGCCTGCCTCTGTTTGAGACAGAACTGCTGTTCTGCAGGCTAATCTGTCTTAGGTTTGGGAGTTACTAAACTGTATCTCAGAGCATACTGGGGAAAATTCTTCCATTGTGTCCAGCAGAGAGAACCAGGACTAAACGCAAACCAGAGCAATCAATGGGACCCTCTCCCCAACACCCCTTCCCCCCGGGAAAAACAGAGGAATAAGGGCGGCAATGGCTGTGTGTACTGACCCCAAAGATTTGAAGTAGCAAGTCTTCCCTTCTTCCTCTTCTCTAGCTAGGACAGAGAAAAAGACAGTGAAAGGAGTTAGAAAGTCAGCTGAGAATCAGCCAAATGAGTGGTTTCAGGTGCACTGGAAACAGTGGCAGTTCTAATCTGAGCTTGAATTAGGCCCTGTGAGATCTGGTCTGTGAGGGACAAACGTGGTTTTGTGGTCTGTTCAGATTACTTAGTTCAGGCACAAGTCTGCTGCTGCCTCATGAACCAGCAACAAGAGGTTTGTCATTAATCAGTAAATACTTATATGTAGGTTGTAATCTGAGCAAAGGGATTCACCTTCACATAATTATCTGGGTGGTTAATCAGCAGCAATATGGTTACCTGTAATTGGACAGAGCCAGATTTTTCTTGCAGGTGAACCATGAAAGAATAGAAGCTAATAAGAGTTGGAAGATGTGACATTATAAGATCCCAGGTTCTTCTCATGAGCTCATTGAAGGGGTTTTATGTTAAAAATATACAAGACTGTGTTCTGTAGATTGGTCGTGAACTAATCATGATTTGGATTGGGGGAAGTTGGTACCCAAGTTTGGAGAACTTATGGTGTGCACAATAGCTGTAGTAGATACTGTGTTCTCAGCTTGGAAAATCTGAATAACTACTAAAGAGGCTGGTTGTTTCATTCACTGAGGGTTTCCCTCAAGGGAAGGAGTTTCCCAAGATCTGTATTTCCTCCTTTGCATGCTTTGTTGTTTCTTACTAGCAAATATGAAAACTTTATTTAAAGAGGAGGTAGGTAGGGCTGGATATGAGTGCTTTGTCACAAGGCTGGAAGCAGGTGCACCAGCTGATCTTGACGACTGTTGAGCACATCTGAGAACAAACCAAGTTTTTGGTTAGTCTGCTGTACAGGTTTTAAGCCTTGTGTTTTCCCTTATTTCCCATCTTTTAAACTACAGAAACCCCCAGAAGTAGGACTTTTCTCATATTAACATTTTTTATTGCTCTCTTCTAGACATTTTCAACTTTATCTTCTTTGTTTGCTGGGGATTTTTAAGCCTCAGCCAAAAATAAGGAAGGGAGGGAGAAGAAGAGGGAGTGTGGTTCATCCAGCATTTTCAGTCTCTCCCAAGTTCACCCTACGAAGAGGCGATTTAGCGATAAGCAGGTTTAAGGGGGCAGAATCCCCAGAGGGGAAATGAGTATGTAGAATTAAAGGATTTTGGAGTGTCATATAGAACATGTGCCATTGGTAGCATAAATCTTTTAATTAAAACACTTTAACCTTCCAACCCCTTAGCTCTCAGACAATTGTTTCTGCTCTTTGAGATCAGGAGATTGGGTCACTGTTCTGAAGAGGTAGAACTTCGCAGCTGAAAGGATAGATGCCATCTGCAGAAGCACTAATTGTTTGGGCTGGGAGAAGGTTACCTGCTTGGTTATTTCTTTCATTATCAATTATACTTACAAAGCAGAATTAATAACCCTAAACCAGAAGGTGCCCTATTGGAGCTAAATACAATATTATATTGCTCCTGATACTTCATATATGTGTTTGTTAGTACGTCTTAAGGTGATGTCTTTTCCTTTTTGTTGCTGGAAACATACTATTGACGTATCTTGTGTGTACTAGAGCTGTACTGTGTTACAGCCTTTGTGGGGATGCACTGTATGTACACAGTAACATGAGACATTTCTGATTCAGGCCCTAGCATGTGTAAAGGGCTTGTTTTCCACTTTTGTCAAATACCAGAATCTTACAATGTCCTGAAAACATTTAAGGCCTTTAGAGGATGCATAATGTACGAGCTCAGAGTGTGATGTTCTGCATGCTAGGAATTTGCATGTTTTGAGATCAGAGAAACAACTTTCCTCTCTATGTGGACCATCTTCTTCCTCAGCAATGAAAGTGAAATGGTTAGAAGAAAAGAAGTTTGATCACTGCTTGTACTTGAATGTTGAGCCTGCTCATTTGAGTTGATCATATTTGTGTTAGAGGGTTTCATGGCAGAAAGCCACAAAAAGCATGCATTGTTTTGTAAATAAATACAGTGGTCATTCGAATTAGCAGTTAATGGTAAGTATTTGACTGTAATGAAAAGTTTTTTTGGATTTTAGAGTATCACTTGTTGATTCTGTATTTTAAAGATTGACAGTGCAACAGAATTCTATACTTCTCACAGGAATAAAATTACACTCTGTGTTGTATATAAATGGGTGTGAGAGCATACAGGGAACTAATTTATTAATTTAGGCATGGTTTATCAGCAAAGTTGCTGCTTCCATGTTGTGTCTTAGCAAATTCCAGCTCTGTTACAGACACTCTAGGTGCATTAGTGGAATGGGATCCAAAAATACAATCTGTTTGTTTATTTTCTCTTGTTTATTTTTAATGGAAATTAGAGAATTAATTAAACTTTGGTTTGTGAATGGTTGTCAGTGAGAGAAACTGACCAACCTGGCATGGCTGTTTCCCATTAAGATGAAAGCTGAAGTCCTTAGGGACTAATGCCAGAAGAGTGGAAGATGCTTGTAGCAGTGAAATGACTGGTGATGCTGCTGCTACTCCTTGGGCACAGCCAGGCTACTGAACTGTCTTTCTTCTTTTTTTTTTCTATTGTGCATCTTTTTATATATTAAAATGCATTATCCTTTTAGGAAGCTGCTCTAGGAAAACTTTCGGGAATACACATGCTAGGTGCACGTTGCAGACTATGCAGGCTGCCTGAAGCCAGGTTTCACAAGAAGTGACATGGAGGGTGAAATCAATAGCCCAGCTGAAGTGCATGTACACCAAAGCACACAGAGTGGGTAACAAACAGGAGGAGCTGAAAGCCACTGTGCAGCAGGAAAACTATGAGGAAGTTGCCGTCATGGAAACGTGGTGGGATGACTTGCATGACTGGAGTACTGCAATGGATGGTTAGAAGCTCTTCAGAAGGAATGTGTGGGGAAGGAGTAGTGGTGGTGTGGCTCTCTGCATTAAGAGAGTGTTTTGACTCTATAAAGGTCAAGGATAATGATGGAAAGGTTGAGTGCCTGTGGGTAAGAATCAGGGGAAAGGCTAACAAGGCTGACATTCTGGTGAGAGTCTGTTACAGACCACCCAGCCAGGGTGAAGAGGCAGATGAAGTGTTCTATAAGCAGCAGAGTGATTTTTCACAATCACTAGCCCTTGTTTTTGTGGGACACTTTAACTTGCTGGATGTCTGTATTCCTAGGTGTTTCATTCCTTTTTTTCTGTTGCTCTTTGAAGAGCTCAGTTTTTTTGAGAGTTATCTTCGTGGTACCAAAATTTGACCTGTGCTTCTATTGCTTAATAGTATTTTCAGCGTATACAACATCTAACCATATTAAGTCTCTTTTCAGTTCTTTGGCTTTATGAATCTTAAAACCACAAGACAGTCTAGACTACCTGTTTTTAAGGTTTATGTTGGGCTTTTTGTATTTGGGGTGCATGTTTCTAGTTCCTTTTAAACAGTATTATTTGAAAAGGGCAAGCTATCTGAGTGACGTAGACCTTTAAAAATTCTGTACTTGGAAGTAATTTTTAGCCAGAGTCTTTCTTGGAAATTTCTTTTTTCACCTTTGTTTGCCATGGCAACAAATTATGCATGTTTTAAAGGAGACCATTCCTCTTGTAAAATATGCTGGTTCTCCAGCCTTGTATAGTTGCTTCCACTGTCTTCGTGTTTGGTTTTCTTGGGTCTAAGGAATGTTACATATTTATTGATTGCAGCTTACAAAATTATGTGAAATCTGTTGAAAAGGGTATGAGGATAGTGCTGCTGGTGAGATGGGACCCTTAGTCTTTGATACTGGCTAATTTTGTTTGGTTGTGGGGTGTTTGGATTTTTTTATTTTAACTCTGTATGTATACTACTAATAAGTGGAAACTTTCATATCCTCCTGCCACATACATAGGTTCAAGCACCATATAATTCTGTGACAAATATGACACAATAGGAGCGTATTTGTGGAGCATAGTGGTTAGCACTGAGGTCCTGATATCCACAATAATATGTATTTGGGCTGGTCATGATCTGGTCCCATGGACTGAAGAGTGACTGCTGGTTTAAATGCATTGGTTTCATGCCTGGAGCACACTTTTAAAAGCCTAGATTCATCTGAATTAGTTTTTTGTTACTGTGGTGTGGAGTGTGAGTTACAGAGGACTGTCAAGAAGAGCAGGCTCCTTATCCAAACTAAAACACACCATACATCTATACAAAACTGACACACCATACATCTATCACAATTTAACCTACAGAGCCGCTGATCTTTTGATGTTAATTGTAATTGCTCTTACTTTTAACTGCTGAAAGTCTGCAGTTTGAATGGCTGTGTCAGCCAAGATGGTGACCACCATACCCTTACAAGGTTTTTAATACAAAATTCAAACTAATGGTAGCTCATTAGTGGCTCTAGCTTAAAATGGCTCTAGCTTAAGGGGACAAAATAAGACACTTCATTTTCTTGTTTTTAATACTTAAGACTTTTTAGCCTCTAACTACATTTGACTAATTTGCTTAGAAGTAATAGTTTTGAAATTGTGATTGGTTTTGTTGGCTTAAACTGAAACTTTTCGGTCTAACATAAGCTGTGTGCAATAAGGTGGCACTAAATTTCTTTCATGAACTCATTATGGAATTGTCTGTAGCAACATAACAACTAACTGCAGAATTATAAATTACTACAGCTGAAAAAATTAAGAATGAAACTATTTTACTAAAAGTTTCCTTGGATCTGTTTTTACACTAACCTTTGGAAATGTTTTCTGATGATTGCAGATAGCACTTCGTATTTCAGTATGGACCGTTTTGAAGACATATCAGACGGTGAAGTGGATCATGCTTTCTTTGACAGTGATTTTGAAGAAGAGAAAAAGAAAGCTGAAGAAAATGCTGAATGTGTAGAGGAAGAAAGTACAAAGGCAGCTCTTGCAGGCACTGATTTGGTTTCTAATTCAGAGGATGCAAAGTGTTGTAAGGAGGAAAGTGAAGAAAAGCAAATAGATTTGCAAAAGCATCAGTCCCCAGAAAATAGCACAGATCGTCCTGGAGATGCTTCATCTCTGTCAGTTTCTCCAGTTGCGGAGGATGCAGGTGCATCTGGAGCGACACCTGCAGCAAGCAGAGGAATACAGGAGAACGTTCCTGCTGGAATCCCCAAAATCGTTAAAGAAGGTGAAGAAGATTATTACACGGATGAAGAAGACAGTAGCGATGATGGCAAAAAACAGAGGGTCAGACCAAAGTCAACTAAACAATCAAACAACATAAAAAAAGCTAGCAAAAAATATACTACTGTCAGCTCCTCCTCCTCCTCCTCTTCTTCCTCCTCTTCGTCCTCTTCCTCATCATCCTCAAGCTCAGATACAGATTGTTCTGATACAGATTCTGATAGCTGTTTATCAGATTCATCTCATTCTTCCCCAAAGAAGAATGTTTGTAGAAATGCTCTTTTGTCTCCAAAACAAAAATTCGAGTCAGCAAGGAAATTAGCGGAAGGAAAACCAAAGCTTGGTGAGGACTTGGAGGAGTCTGAAGACACAGTGACTGACGTTACACCTCTGTCAACTCCAGACATCAGTCCTATCCAGTCTTTTGAACTTGTAGCATCAAATGATAAGAAACTAAAAGTAAAGAGACAGGAAAATGTGAACCAAGAATTATATGGTAATTTTGAGAATTTAAGTACAACGCAAAATTTGCAAAACATATGGGGCTGGGAAATCCAATCTTATATCTCTTATTTTTTTCATTAGATTCCGAGTTTGATCGCAGATATAGTCGAAAAGTCTTGCATGATGCCATGGATCTGAATCAGCTTTTGAAAGGTGACTTTCAAATTTTTTTTTTTTTCAGAGTATGACATCTGTACGTTTTTGATAACAACTGAGTTCTAGTGGAAGAAAATGAGATTATAATATGTCACATGTTTGTAAAACCAATTGGTGTTTGAGTGATGTCGATATAATTCTTTGAATTCTTCTCTATGTAATGGTACTAATTCTGTAGTAGTAAAAAGAAGCATCCATATGAGCATGTGTTGGTTTGCATATACCTAGAAGTAAGATATACAAATGGAGTGAATTTTTGAAAAAAATTTTAATATATTAATGAACTGAATAATAAAACTGCACGTGCATTTCAAAGTGTACTGGACCATGCCACAATTTACTATCTGAATTAAAACACCAACTTTTCTGTTGAAATGTTGGATTATCAAGTTCCAAAATTGAGAGTCCGAAATTTTGGTGCATGACAAATAGTATTCATATATTTAAACTTCTGTTTCATTATCAGAAGGGTACTAGAAGTATTTGAAATTCTTTTTTCTGAGCTGTGTGCTTTCTAAAATACTATAGGTTGAATAAAGCTATATTAAAAAAAAAATAGCAGATAGTCTTTACTGAAACTCAAGAGGTTGCTCCTGGCCAACAGACTTAATAAATCTTAATAATGAAGTCAAAGAGAGAACTTGAAAGCTCTTTCCCTGCATTCTGTGCAAACCTTCTTTTTATGAGGTGAGAATGCACTGCATAATTTCATGTGCATATTTTAAGGACTACACAGTGCTTTTGCATTTCTTCTTATGGCACAGTTTTCAGTAGTAAAATCTGTAGAATTAAAAGAGGCTTGGCTCAAGAAATCTGCTTATCTCAGGTGAGGAAAGCCTCTTACAGTTTGAGTCTGGTACATTTCAAGCCAGGTTTGCTGTAATAAAGTAGGCCTGGATGGCTAAAATTGCATTTGTTGTTTTCTTCACTTTGGACCTTGCCAAACTGAGCTTCTAGTGAATAAGGATTCAAAATGTATTGTATGTGTAATTTAACTTTCCTATGAGTAAAAAATGAGGATTTTACTTGTATGGAGATTGTTCTGATGGTAAGAAAAGCAACACTAGCCATCAAGAAAGGAAGAGCTTGTTCTCATTTCTGACAGTCCTCATGCTTCAGTGATTCTTTCATGCTAGAAAATACTCGAACCAGTTGCCAAAACATGATGTCAGAAGAGTTGTTTCTAGGCAATTGAAATTATGATGTCCCACATCTTTATTTGTTCCCTGTTAGCAAGAAGCTTTTTAATAACTGGTGATTATAGAAGGTTTCATCTCATCCCTAAAACAAATGGGTATTATAGCTCAGAGTAGGTGTTCTCAGATGTGAATCTCTGTTGAGGGGAGGAAGTTTTTCCTCAAAACTGAAAACCAATTCCAAATAACAATAATAAAGATAGAGTAATGAGAAGTAGAATTCATATAGTCTGGCAGCTGATGTTCCTGATTAACATGCATATTACTCCCAAGTGCCTCTCTAAATCAGCAAGCACAAGACAGCTTAATTAGTTTGGGCATTTTGAAGTTTAAATGGGGCAGGGTTATTAATGGTGCAAAGTAACTAGTCTGGGAAATACGAGCTAATCTTATTCTGAGTTATTGCTTTCCAGATTTTTTTGTACTTATTAGGAAATAAAAAAAGTGCAAATGATTTCCCCCACCACCCCCCAGAGTGCATTATCAGAACTGCATAGACATTGCTTGAAGTGAGAAGCACAGAGCTGAGTGCATGAAAGATTATTGAAATTACCATGATTTGGTTTTAAATTATAATATTCTTCCAGTGATATATACTGATGAAGCATTTTGTTTAAAATTTTTGTCAAATATTCTTGTAACATAGCAGGATGTAAGCATTTGCAGCAGTTACACAAGTTTAATTTCCCGAGGTCCCCAGAAACTTGCAAAATTTCTGTGTGATCTGTTTACTGTGTTGTTTCTAGGGGTCATGCAATAATTTATTTTGTACAATCATTCACATTACCAGTGAGTATGTTTGGGAAGACTAGAATCTCTTGTATGGAAAAAAAAAAAAATTGCAAGAACAAAGAACGGAAAGAAATCTGTTCAAAGAACAAGTTTCAGACTAGAAAAAGAGTCTGGTTATTAGGCAGCAAGGTAGTTTATGTACCTGAAAGCAAAATTAATTTGAAGCATTTAGAAAATGTTGCAGTTATGTTCCCTTGATACATATTTTTGTTCGTATTGAAACTATTCATTTTTAAGGAGTTTTAAAAAGTGATAGGGAGATAAAAAAAGAATTAGCATGCCTTTACAATTCTTAAAGCTGTGCTTGTCTTTGATAGAAGCCAAATTTTCAGTTATGCTATTCTGAGAAGGTAAAATCTGACAAATAACACAACTGTAGCTGTGCTTGCTCTCTGTCTTAGACAAGTCTCTTGATTTCTGTAGTTCAGATTAGAGTTGTCTGCTAAAATTGCTGTGCATCTCTATTTGAATTTGTTTGGTATCAATACAGTGGGATTGCCCAAGGTCTATACAGCGCTAAAGAATTTAGCACTTCACGTTTTCTTCTCTGTAAAATGGGGTTGATACCTGCTTATTTCACTAAAGTGTCTGTGGGAATTAGTCTGTAAATCCATGGTATTAGCTATTATTAACTTGAGGAGGTGGTGTGATGGGGTAAGTAGGGCAATTGGCCACAGGCTGAAGACCAGTTGTATTCTTGAAGCTCTTGCTGACCTCTGACAATAAATCTTTTTGCCTCTTCTGTACCTTAGATTTTTAAAATAGTCAGAGCTCCCTGTGTGAAAAGCAGTGTCATATAAATATCATTATTGTGAAAGTAAAAGCTCTGTGTTTCTGAATAAAATCTATTGTAGAAAGTTAAATAGCAGCTTCAACTGAACATGTAGCAATTGCTTTCACTTTTTTTTTTTTCTGCTATGATTTGTCACTCAGGAAATAGAAAAAGTTTTTGATAACTGAAACTTTATCCTCCTAGGGATAAGTTTTCTGTGTGCTCGTTCATGCTGAACTAGTCTATCTGTAGAATAACTGTTAAGCAGTATCTAAATTTAAAGTAGACACTGAAATATATATGTACCCAATCTGTAGAGCTGAACTAAACATATATAGCTTTTCTGTAGAGTTTCATTTATTTTGCATTTTCAGAGTTTGAACTAGCTCTGTGTGTGCATGTGTACACATATGCTTTGCTTTCACAGATCTAGAAACTTGTGTTGAGATAGAAATTATCGACTTATATAGAGAGTTTGAAAACAGATTGAAAATCTGTAAGGTTATGAAGAGATTTAGACTTTTCCAACATCCATGAGATGTAATTATGGGGGGGAAAAAAGTTCAGCACCTGCAAAATATCTGTTATCTTTCTCATGACATCGAGATAACTAGCAGCCCTATTTAAGCATATTTAAGTAGGGAAGATTTATACCTGAGAAGGACATTCTCCTTGTAAGAAGTGATGTGCACACAGGTAAACCCAGATGGCCAAACCAGGACTAAGGTATTAAGGAAAAGTTTATTCTGAAGTCCAAAACCTTAAATACACTGCTAAAAATCATGCAGCAGGCAAAAACAACAGCCCTGGGAGGCCCATTCAGGTGCCTTTATAACAACACCTTTTGCGTGCTTGTGACTTCAAAGTGATAATTTCCTCTGTGCTTTATGGTTTCTTTCTCTCCCCAGAGGCCTTCAACAAGTGTGAGAACTGTCACATCTTGTTGCAAAAGGGGAGTTAACTTCTCAAAACAGGCAAAAAATAAGTAGTACCGTTCATGGGAAAGAATTTTCTCCCACACCACGTTTTTCCTAGGCCTAGTTTTCTCAGCAGCAAAAACCTCCTTGAATGAAACTCTTTTTTCTTCCTCAAATAAATCTTCTGTGTTTACCCTTCTTTCCCTACACTCCTTTTCTTAAAAAAAAACACTGAATCATGAATTCTTCAAAATCCCTTTTAAAGAGCTCTGTGGCATGAAATAATGGATGTTCTAAGGAGTTATTTGTTTAGAGGAACCACAGGTAAATAGTTTAAGATTGAAACAACTAGACATTGGTGAAGAATTGTAATCCTTCAGTATTTTCTGGCATGTTACAGATGTGGTAGTGGAGCACTATAAAACAAAACATCGGGCAAGTGTAAACACTGAAGCAATTTGTACTGGAATTGCAACAGATACACTGAAACGTGCATGATTTTGATTTTAGCCTTGATGCCATTAGGACAGCTATATCATCCCATCCTAATGCAGTTGACTTGCTAATTATAATTTGTATTTTTTATAAGGTTTGGCCTTTCTCATTCTGTAAGGTAACTTCAATGCTTAGAAATTGAAAGCAATAAGCAGCTTGTTTATTGCTTAAAAAAAAAAGTCAGGTATCTCTCCATGGAAACCAGCTTTCACAGAAACCCTGTGAATACCAGGAAATTTTCTTCCCCTGCTTACCAGTAAATGAGAAATAGACTGCATACTGTGAAGTCGTTATGGAAATACTCCTGCTTATTTATCACCTTCCCCAAATTATATTTATGGTCTGACTGACAATGAAAGTAAGTGGGGGTTTAGTTAAATTACTTATTACCCACAGATAGAGTATGGATGAAATAGGTAAATCATACTTCATTTTTTCAAGACTCACAAACTGTTTAGAACCTAAAGTCATAACCTTAAACTCTAGTGTTATCTGATGTTGTCGGTGGCCACTGCAAAAATACTCAAGTAAACCATTCAAACCCTTATGATTTGTGATTAAAGAATAGTGTGGGTTTTGGTTATTGGCGGTGAATTGTCCCTGGTTTTGTGGGCGTGTGCTGACCTTTCTTAGACACCTACTGTCTTTGCCATGAAAGCAGTGTTGTTGGCAGGTGTTGAATGGTGAAGTACATTCAGTGCCTGTTTCTGCTGGAGATTACCTAGTTTTCTGTCATAGTTACTGTGTGCAGAGTAGGAATATGATGCTGTGTCATCAAAGTGGTGCTTTGCAGGGACAGGTTGGACAGATTTTCAGCCAGGTAACTTTGGAAGTAATGGCAGCTATTACTGCTGATTTGAGGTTCGGGGGTCAGAAGCCTCTTTCTGAACTAGGGAAAGAGTGTCGCTTCTGCTTCAGAAAGACCTGCAGAAGTTTTTGCTCACTGCCTTCTAGATTGCTTCTGTGATACATTTGAGCATCATTTGAGGAGTAGTGATTTCAGGGATGTCCCCTGCCTTTTGCTTGTTTTGTTAGGAACAAGCAGTTATGCTGTAGTATTAGTGATACTCTCGCAGTGAAATGACACAGCATGCATTTTTTTTGTACTAGTAGTCAATTTTTCTACTGTTAGTCTTTTTTTTTTTTTTTAAACTAAAATTTAAACTCTCCTGTCAGTTCCTAAGAAAATTAATGTTGCATTTGCGTGGCTTAGGAGAGATCATCTATAGATAGCCTTTAGTAAGTCATGGTTTGCTTTGGAGTAGTGTTTTGGAGCTTAAATTCTTCCTTAACATAGATCTTAACTAATTAAAACACTAATTTATTAATTTACCAACTTGAAGGTGAGCAAACCAGCTAGTTTTGTGTGTTACCTGATCCAATACCTTGATGTATTGCAGCACTGGTGCTACAAAGAGCTGGTGGGAAAGGCTGTCTTTGTGGTGAGGTGATAAAAGGTGTGGATGAGGCACTAAAGAAGTGTAATATATTCAAAATATATTGTAATATATTGAAAATATATTGAGAGGCTAAGGAAAAGAAGAAGAATGAAAGAGGAAAAGTCTGTATTGGGAGGAGATGTGACTGAAGGAGGTCAATGTGACTAGCAGGTGAGAGTAAATTTGTAAAATTTTGTCATGCTTTATTCACATATGTATAAGAAGTAGTACCCGGTGGAGCAGTGCATGGATATGTATGTAGATATGTAGTCACACTAATTGCCTGAGAGCTGCTTTCTGGTAAAATACTGTGGCGTTTAATGCTACAGAAATTGTAGACCACTGCCCCCTGGGGATCTGAGAGACGAAGTAATGCAGTGCTTGTTGAGCCCTGTATGTAGCTATCGCTGCAGGATACTTTGAATCATCATTTCTAAAAGCATTTACTGACCAGCAGTAATGGGAGGAAGGGGAGGGGTTTTTGTACCATGTTCCTGCTCTGGTTTTATTTTCTTCATCACACCTGACAGGGGTTTACCAGAAACTGAGCAAGTCAGAAAATAAGTAATTACGTTGAAGCATTTTTAATCTCTGAACTGGTTATAGTTCACATCTGCATCATAGGCATATAGAGTCACTGCCTAAGTATAGCCAGCTTGTATCCTACAGAGAATTAAAAGTCACATACCACTGAAGACATGAAACCTCTATTTCTAATTGAAAATGTCTTTATCCAGAATATCATTGCTTTAAATTGAATTTGATTAGTTCACACCTTTCACAGAAACAAAAGAGTTGCTGTAAATTTCAGCTGTAATTTAGAGTTATTCAGAAGCTCAAGGGTCTCTTGTGACTTCATCACCAATAGCACCAGCACCACAAAGCTAGATCAAGACTTGAGTTCAGCAGCTGTTCTGTGCCACAACCTGACTACCACTCTTGCATATGATGTGCAGTATTCTTTAACCCATGAGAGGCTATGGATATAAGGCAGAAGGTAAAATTACCTTTCATAGCTCCATAATAATGCAGTTATCCATTATGTAGCATTTTGTCTTCTTCAGATGGTCATTCAAATTACTTTCTTCCGCTTGTGTTCTGCAGAACTAGTTTTGCATGTTCCCATAAAGATATATTTCATTATTTTCTACTGAGAGGTATTCTGCAGCTTGGTGTTGTCTTATGAATTGTGTGGTTCTAGCTATTTTCTTTGCATTTCTTTTTGTACCTTGTAGGCTTATCCAGATGAGTCTTATTCCAGGTTCGTTTCCTCCAATGGCATCAATGGCTGTACTAGTTTTCCCCTGGGAATAACTTACTAAACTGTAAAGATGTTTTTCAAAACATTTATGCTTTATTAACCTGCTGGTTGGCGCACTTGGTGTGTGCTAGTTTGCATTGTGTCTTGGTTTTGAGGTGACTTGCATCTTCTCTTGACAAATGAAAGCAGTATTTGTTAATGTGGGAAACCTCACTGTTAGAGCTGCCTGGGGGCAGTACTTGCCTGTATTCCCTAGCATACTGATGGAGCAAGCTTACTAACTTCCAGAGGGATGTTGAAATTCATGAAGCGTTTGGATTTTGCTTTTTGGATACTTTTCCTAAATTTCTCAAAGACAATAGCAATATTTAGTTGCCTCAGTTCTGAAAGAAACTCACTTGAGACACTGCAAAAAAGATTTTTGTTTTGAAATAAGAAAACACTCATGATTCTCTGAAGTTTTTAAGCTGTCATAGGCTGACTCAAACATCCCTTGCCAACAGGTTGCTAATGTGGAAGTGGTTGCTGATGAAATATTACTGCATGCCTGATTGGTTGTTTTTTTTCCTTCTGCTTTGGATGCTTGTTCTGCTTGTGGGGAGCTTTTAGGGGTAAGAATGAGGGGTGTCTTCTGAAGGCACTGTGATACTGGAGGTATGTGGGAAATGGCTTGAATAAGGCTTCCTTGGCTGGGTCTCAGCCCCAGAAGTCTGTTTAATCTGATGTGCTACTGCCATTCCTCTATGTAGATAATGCAGTGATTTGATGGGGTAATACATGACATCATAGCTCTTAAAGTAGTTGCCAGAAGATGTACTGCAGAGCTTTAGAAAGCAAAGGCTTAGAAATAGGTCAACAGCAAAGCTCCAGTGGAACTGTAATAAATATATATAGCTATCTCTGGCTAAGAGTGAAGTTTTTCCAGTTACCTTATCTTGCAGTTGTGCAAGTCCGACTTGTTGTGTATTTTTTAAGTGTGCATTCTTTGCCTTGAAACCTTATAGCATGGTTTAATTTTTGTGCTGTTACATGTGCTCACTCATTTCTATCTATTAAATTTAATTTTCATAATTCTCTTTGCATTTTCTGCACCAGTATGATGTAGGATTGCTTCAGGAGCAAAGGATCAACAAAATCACTTCAGAAACTGCAGTTTGTACCTCTGAGTTATGCTTCCCCAGTGTCAATTTTCTCTCTGAAACATAATTTCTGTTCTGCCTCTCAACTGAGACAGATACTTTACATTAACTTTGGAGCCAAGTTTAAATCTTTTTCTATGTGCAAACCTCTAAATATTAATTTATGGTTTAATTCTTGGTTCTGTAATTTATTTCAATACTGAAACTGTGTTTTCTAATCTACATTTTTTTTTTTTTTTACTGTGTGCTATTTTAAAGCTTTCTTACAGCTGGAGAAAAAAGAACAAAAACTAACCATTGATCAGCCATCTAGAGGAATAAGGAAAAATTATTCTTTCACAAATGAAGAAGTAAGACAGATCGATCGGGAAAACCAAAGGCTGCTAAAAGAACTGTCAAGACAGTCTGCAAAGCCAAGAAGAAGTACCACGTTGAAGAAGACATCTGTACCGTCTCCTAGATTGTACCATAGTGCCCTCAACAGGCAAAAAGAGCAGCAGAGAATTGAAAGAGAAAACCTGGTAAGTTTTGACTATGGATGTGGGTCACTAAATTGTGAAGGACTATCTCTTGTCAGATGAGCTATTGCTAAATATTTAGAAAATTGATGAGGCAGTACTTGGACCTTCACCGCAGTAAGTCTTCAATTAATTTCGATTACTATTTTGTTTGCATAATTGTTCATACGGGCAGGTGGTTGTTTTTTGTGGGGAAGGTAGGGTCTATGATGCTTTTTTCAGATGAAAATAGATTTTAGTTTATATGAATTTGCTCTACTTTGATATAATGTAATTTAAGAGGAATAACCGTTATTATTAAAACACTCAAAACATTGGAAAGCAGTCTGACTGTTCATCCTGCTTCATGCATCATCATTACTAAGGCTCTCAAGAACAGGCTTGCTGAAGATAAAACAACCAATATGGTAGCATCAAACCCATTATATTTTAAATGCAGAGGATACAAAGTCAATGTCAGTTTTGTTTTTTGACTCATAAGTGTCTGTCTGAATATCTGTAGTGCTCTGCTTGTCACAAGGTTTGTGATGGCAATCACAGTGGGTCACTTTAGTGGAAAACAAAAATTCAGACTCATTTGTAAGGATATTGTCAGAGTACTCAAATAACAAAAGTAACACTGGTTTGAATAAGACACTTTTAGTGATTGAATTGTAATACATAAATGTAATGGCATTTTCATATCTCCTACTTATTAGTGTGTTTGAAAAAGAGATAAAATATAATAATTGTAAAATGTGTACCAAAAATAATTTATTACTTCTTTCCCCTCTGTGTAAGTGCAGGTTGCAATTTCCTTTTATATACACACAGATAATGAGATACAGATTCAGCATGGAGAAAGTCTGGTTGCCCTATTCAGGGGAATCTGTTACGTTTTAATTATTCCAGTTTTCAGACATCTGGATTGTTAAAACTTCAAAGCAGGAAACTTTCTCCCTAGCTCCCCACTAGACTGCAGTTGACATTATACTTCACATTATTACACTTCACAGTCTAAAAGAATTTAGCACAAGAATTTGTTATAGTTGTGTGATACTTCTCAGAGGCTGGGTTGGATTTTGTTTGGTGTGTTCAGGTTGGTAGGAAGGCTTTTTTCATGTGTTGGGGGTGGCGGAGGTGTTTCTTTAAAATGTTGAAAACTGGACTTGCTGTAACACAAGAACCTTGATAATAGGAGTGTATTCTTAGGCTGTGGGGAGGAAGTGCTGTGTCACAGATGTAAGTGTAATATGCTGTACTGCATAACAATAGATTATTCCAGTAAATTAATGCATAGGATGTTTTACAATACAATTCTGTTTACACAAAGACACAAACCTTTTCTCTTATGATATATTGCAGTATTTGTTCAAGACTGTCTTGCCTTTTCACATTTTGGATCAAAAATGCAGCAAATCTAAACACATATAGTCATTTCACACATTGATGTTTTAGTACACTTTAGATATTTATGGTGGTTGTGTGTAGTCCAAGAAATAATATTCTTCATTTACTTGTTCATTTATAGTTTAGTTGTTGTTGTCAGCAACATGAGCAGACATGTTTGATATGAGAATAATTCCTAGAATTTATGTTAGGACATTGTGCTAGTTTAGATTGTAAAATTTGGTTTATTCCTTTCCCCAAACTCAGGATGATACATATATTCTGCTCCTCTCTTTGGAACAGTGATTCATCAGTACAGCTCGTATGTTTTGTTTAACATTGCTATTGTTTCTCAGCAGTGTTTTTTACTTTTTTATTCTGCTTGAAGTGTAGTACACCTAGAGCATCACAGTTGTAACATACTGATTTTTCTAGCACTACTTTTTGAGATTACAGGTGTGACATACTTTTCTCTGAGACTGTAAACAAAAGAACATCTCTACCCTGCCCACTGATGAATTTGTTTTGCTCTATATAGACAAAAGTATGTGCTTTATGAAGTTGTTTTCTTCTGGTCAGCAGCTTTCTTCATCTTTGTAGATTTGAAGAGGTGGAATTCTATGGAACTTCCTTATAATCTTCTGTTACTTCTCAGGAGTTCTTTTATACGAGGCCGAGGGTACTTCATACTGGACATGCTGCTTGATACACCTTAGTGAAATGTTGTTGGAAAAGAATAAAGAGTTTTGTAAATAATTCAAGAACAGAAATCTACAACAGTAGTCTCTGCAGGGAGTTATAGAGTTTTGATGCAGAGATCTTTTTTTTCCCTGTTGGTGTAGAGCTTTCATAATTTCTTGCCCTGAGGTTAACAACTTGTCTAGGGAAAACTTTCCTTTTTTCCACTAGAATGTTCTTGGAGTAATGTCTATACTTACTGTTATCAGAAAGCTTGATTTCTGCTGTGGGCATTTGGCATCAGAGGTGATGCAGGGAGAGTAAGTAAAATTTTAGGAAATTAGAGGGAAATCTGAATGGTTTAGTACTCTTTAGGTTTGTGAAAGGGTGCCAGGAGGTACAGGGAATATATGTTCGCATAGGCTCTGTTAGAAAGAGCTAAGGTTCAATAAAAAGATGCATTGCTCTCAAGAACAGTAGTTTTAAAGTACTGATTATCAATTTATAGAAAAAGCACAATTAGCAAAATAGATTACTGCTGATATTAATGCCAGAATTTTGTACTTGCTGCCTTTGACTGTGTGCTTTCATAAATGGAACCTGATTTTGGTGGCTTAGCTAGCAAGACCAGAGTGCTGTGCTTGCCAACAGAGGACGCTGCTGACTCAGAAAACATTCTACTCCCGTGTTTGAAGATATTCTCAACCCCGTCTCTTCTTCAGTGGAGGGACTCAAGTGTGACTGATGTGTTACGTTTTTTCCCACATCTGCATGTAGTGTGTCTGTATCTGTACTGACATATTAATCATTATTTTTGCCAGTATAAATACGATACTCATCTTCATGGAGCAGACACTATACACCATTGAAACATTTAATGGTTTATTGTGTAATTCAAAAATCTATACTGGCATATACAGGTAAGTGTTGGGGGTCCTTGAAATACAGATTTGCAGCCATCACACCATTCTTCAGGTACTTCATTAGAACTTAGAAGTAATTAATATCTCTTTGTTGTTTTCTCTTGGTTTTTTTTCATCAACTAGGATTTAGGTGTTAGATGACCTTGGTGAGCTAAGCTGCTGTGTTCAGACAGGTTCCTAGGGGACAAGTGACCTTTTCAGTTTACACTGGAATTTCACTGAAAGATCTCAGCAGCTCTGGTACAGCAGTTCTCAAACCTTAGCTTAAGGGAGATAAAGGTGTTCTTTTTTGTGTATATTTGGTCCTTCTGTGCATCCCTGTGCATTCTTCCTGCCCCATGCTGTTACGACTCACTGTACGTAACGTTCCATGTTCTTCTTTTCCCACCTCATGTTCCCACAAAATGAACTCTAAGCCCTAACAAATCCAACTCTGATCTCAGTTCCAGTGTAGTCACTCTTCTGCACCAATTAAACAAATCACTTATTGTGTTCCTCTGCAAGGGCAGTCTTTCTCTTTTCACCGTCTTGGTTCCCCAAGTCCTCTGTGCTGCAGATTCATTAATGCTTCTCCCCAGTACTTGCTGTAGTCAGTGGCCTCTACCAGCACAAAGATCCTTCAGGGAGGCTATTTCCCTTCTCTTGCAGTCTGAGCTGGCTTAGTCCTGCTGGAAATCCTGAATCTCCTTTAGAAATACATTTATTGCATTGCTGTGAAGGTAAATGAATGTGTATTCATTTGTCTCCACTTAATGGTGTAGATGTGCGTGGTAATTGGGTGGGGAGTAAAGGGCAGAGGAGAGAGAGTGGTTCTGGCCATCCCCCTACCTGGCTGCTGCCACATCCACAAAATATACCTTTGATGCTGTGCTGCACAGCGCCTGTCCTGCCATCTGTGTTGTGCTGCAAACAGGGCAAACTTCTAGGCATGGAAGGAAATAGGAGGGGGAGGGCACTGGTCCATCAGAGTTGCAACTGAGCACTGAACTCCTCCCTAAAAGGATTCTACACTGCTTTTTCTCTGCCTTCCGTTTGTCCTGTCCTCAAGAACCACTCCTGGAGTCAGAGGGCATCAGCAGACCTTGGATGCTGCACACTTACATGGTTGTTGGAAGAATACCAAGGTTGTTTGTCCTTACTGGTCTTGATCTGGAGAAGGAAGCTGTAGAGAATGCACTTGTGAAAGAACATGGTCTTCTTTGTGGTCTTAGGAACTCAGAAGTACTCATGTTGGGTTGGTGGCTCCTCAGAAACACAAGGACACAGTGATGATGTTATGAAAATATGATATTTTTCACTTAGTAGGTTCAAAGGCATTGTATGCCAAGACTAAAGACAAAATATTGGTATTTCCTGAGATCACAAAGTGCAATGCAAAAAAAAATTTCCATGGCCCTCTCATCAGGGAAAACTGTCAGGATGTGGGATTGGCACACAGATGTGCCTGGCTAAAATATACTACAATACAGTACAAATAGAGTGTAGTTCTGTGAGGATAGTATTTAGACTAGAGGTTCTTCGTGGTCAGATTTCTTATGGTCTTTAGATTCCTGACCCAGACTTATGGTTCCTGAACACTGCTATGGTAATTATAATAAAGACTGACTTAATGACACGTTCAAGAAAAGTTTTGAATATTTTGCAGGATTCTTTTTTTCTCTACTCTTAGCCTACTTTCCTTGTGATGATGTGAGCCACACATAAACTTGATAGCTGCTCAGTTAAAAAGACTTTTCTGTAGACTGAAGAATTCTAAGAGTTTTTTGTCATTTAGAATTTGTCAGGTTAGAGCAATTGGCAATTAAAGAAAATTAGAAGTACTTGTATTGATAATAGCAGGCAACTGTCTTTGAATGCAGTTATCTGTTTCCCCCTCCCCCACGTGGACCCTGCAGAGGGACAGTGTGGTCACTAACATCAGTGACATTAGAGCAGGCATAATATAAATAAATTTGAACAGCTGTCAAGGCACACTAGTCAGCTGGTTAGGCTTCAGAGGAGGTGAAACTGAAACCTTCATGCTTTTAAAAAGCAAAGTATCCAAGAAAAGGTAACATTTTTTTTACCTCCTCTTGAACTCAGTTTAAGAGTGCTACATTTTCAGTAATTTTTGTTTTCCTTCCTTTTTCAACACAGCTGCGGGAAAGTCTGTACTGATTATTTTTATATTTCACAGAATCACAGAGTATGCTGAGTTGGAAGGGACCCACAAAGATCATAGAGTCCAGCTCCTGCACAGGACATCCCCAGGAGTCACACTATGTGCCTGAAAGCATTGTACAAATTTTTTCCTCTTTCTGACAGAGAGCATTAGAATTACCTTCAGTGTTCTCCTGATGTGCCCAAATTTGAACTACCAGATTTTATTTTGGCCTACTGTATAGAAGCAATTTTTAAATTTTGTTAGATTTCTTTGTTCTGTAATTTTTGGCAATCTGATGTTTCCTTCCATCATTGACAATATGTATTTTAGTGTCTTCGTAAATACTTACCTATCTCCAGATGCTTAGATTTATAAAGGATTGTTCCATTCCTAGAAGGTAATCATGCAGGAACACCCCCTGTGATTTTTTTTTTTCTTTTTCAAGTATTCTACTTTTACAATAAGCTCAGTATTAAGTCAAAGAAGATGGGGAAAATATAACCTGGGAAGTCTTTTGCCAAGCTTGGGAGGTCATCAGTGGTATGAAACTATATATGTATTGAGCTTGAATCAAGAGCTATGAGGAGCTACAATGTGATTTAGAGCAATTAATAACATTCCTGCCATTAGTGTCTGTTATTCATTATTTTTATTCCTTAAAATTTGATTGGGAACATATATTTGGTTCTAAACACCTGGATTATGTTCTGTGATCTGATTCTTCAATCATTGAGATCAGTGATGAAATTTCTATTTACTTTAGTGATGCGTGATTAAGGCTCCAGAGATTTAGTACTTCAGAAGAGCAAGGGAAGAGGCAACTGTTTTCAGTCCATTTCTCAAAAGGAGAACGTAATGAAAGAATTAGTACATTTATGTGTGCAACTGAAAAAGAACATTTGTTCAAGGTACTTGTACCTTGCACAAAGTAGTTCCTCACTTAAGAACCTCAAGATTGTAGGGTTGGTAGTAAAAACATAACAATTGGATTAGTTCTGGGTTACGGATTTAGTAGGTCAGGGCTGCCGTTTCAGTGCGTTGATGAGTTCATTTCTGTATGCAGCAGGCTGTTCTCCAAACGGCAAAATTCACGCCTGCAAATACTGCGTAAATAACACGACCTTGGTACAATCTGCAGCAGAGGGCAAGGAAACCTCAGGAGCTGTTCTCCTGTTCTCTAGAAAAGCTTTGCTTCAGACTCTTCTGCACCACAGAATCTAATCTGCTCTTTCCATAGTGCAGGGCTGAATTTAGTCCAGTGATAACCTGCTCAAAAACTAATATTTTAGTACTAAGAGGTCTCTTTTTTTTTTTTTTTTTTTTTTTTGCTTTAGTAATGGGGACTTGATACTTGTTGAAATACAGGCATAGAAGCAAAAGCAGACAATTGTATTTATTTATAAAGAATAAATATATGTAAATATTGTATGTTCAGAATCAAGCTTGAAGTTACTGCATTGGTAAGATATGCAAATTTTGTGACACTGTTACAGTGTCACAGAGTGCAGACTTGAAACATGCTTGACTCATTGGGAAGTTATTTCTACAATTTACCTGATCCATTTGTGATGGAACTGAATGTATTGAGAGCTTCCATTTTTAATACTGAAGGTAAATGGGTGATCTCTGCAACCCTAAATGTATATAACTGTACTACGAGATGCAGATGAAGTTGTTAGTAAAATGTTAGATGTAACATTTAGAGGCAAGTCTACCATTTCATGTTCTGTTACTGACTTTAGTGAAGAGCTATTTCTAGCTGAAGTCCTTCCTTTGACTTTTGCTTACTTAGGTATTTCCACTTGACTGTGAACTGGTTGGCACTTGTTGCAGGCACTTGTGACATGTTATGTCTGAGCCAAAATCACTTGTCCTTTCTCTCTTGTGCGCTCTGTGCAGGTTTCTAGTGCCCATGCATAAACTACCAGGAGTCTGTAGATTCCTGTTGCAGTTAGACAATGACAACTGACATCCTGTAAATCCTATACCATTTCACTTTTTGTAATTTTTTGTATGCGTATTTTTTAAAAAATCAGTACTTGGTTGGGGCTGCAGTTTAATGGTGATAGAGACAGTTTCTTGACTTCTACCATATAAGTATGCATCTAGACAATACATCCTATTAGCAGAGTTATTTTTAGTGCTTTTGAGACTTCTGTAAGCACAGTTTGCATTGTTTCTTGTTCATAGGATGCACATCGAACCCTGAACAGCAATGGTTGTGTCATTGCCAAGTGTTTGTAGGCCATGAAATGAACTGAAATTAGTTAGTGGAGGAAATGTGTAGATCTATGTGAGGAGACCATTGAAGGTGAAATATATTAAAATTTTGAAGTTGTTAATTGGATATTGCATGTAGCTGGGTACTTCCCAATTTTTCCTCTTATCAGATTCTTTTTTTAGATTATTGAAATTTCTTAAACCAATAAATTCTATTTCACATAGAAGTAACTATAGAATAGGAAACTGTATCTTACAAGTACTATGTAAGTAGCTATTCCAATTTATCTCTTGCTGCTTGATTGCTGGGGCTAATTTCAACACGAGGAAATGTTGTCTGTATCAATGATTTCAACTAGAGTCTCTTAAAATTACATTATGGATAAAACAAAGTGTGTCCTGTGGATGGATGCTTGTGCTTTCCTTTCGAAATTTGTTTCGCAGAATTTGGATCAGTAATCCTCTCTGGGGTTTATATAGGGCAATATAAAGTGGTCTAAGTATGTTTGCAAAGCAAAGATTAAAAAAAACCAACCCCTAACTTCTCATCCTTCTGGAAATTTAGAAGGGTAGACTAACCAAAGGTTGGATTAGAAGAGTGCAGCCCACTTCCTCACTACCTTTACTATCACCAAACAGATGTATTGTTTCAAGTTACCATAAAGTACAGCGAACATTCAGGTACTAAAGATGTACTCAATGTAGAACTGATGATGTGCAAGGGATAGTTACAGTTTGTGTCACCTTATAACACTGAGGAAAGAATTGAACATGAGCAGAGTAGCTTGTGCTGGTCACCAGTGGAGGAGTTCATGTTATGCACTGCTAAAACTTTGGGTGGGGTTTGCAGTTCAAATTAAAATAAATTTGTGTTTGTTTTGTAGCATCTTGTTTGTTCTTTCTCCTTGATGATATTTTTCTTCAATATTAAGGCTTTCCTGAAAAGACTGGAAGCAGTGAAACCAACAGCTGGGTTGAGACGCTCTGAACAACTGAGGGACTATCAGCGCCAGATGAGTTATTTGAATTCTTCACCTTCTGTAAGAAGAGGTAAATCTCCTTTCACCCAGCTTAGTCCTCCAAGTAAGTACTCTGAAGTTGCAGATTATTGCATTTCTATGCGTTTATCTTTTTATAATTCAAAATTGTGAAGCACCTACTATTAAGAATAGCAAATATGTTCCTTTCTCTGTTGTCTTTAGATTGATTTATCACACAGAGATCATTTAAGTGTTTTTTTTTTTAAATCATAAATATATGATGACTGTATGCCCTCCTAGATTTCTAATAAATTATCTTGTCCAAGAAGAAAAGATCTCTGTTGGTAGTGTGTTTTGCCAGTATTGAGAATACAAGGGGGGAAAAAAACCCAACCAAAAACTACACAAAAACCTCAATGAAGATTCACATTCTCATTCAGAAAATGTAGATCTACTGATAGTAGCCCTGTTTTTCTCAAACCATGTGTGTAAGATTTGGAAGTAGATAATGTGTCCCTATAGACTCATGTATGTGGGGTTAAAGAACCACAGGCCTGGATTCTTTGTCCTGGTCATTTACAAACAACTCATAACACTTTGGGTTTGTATTAATTTACTGTAATTTGTTTGGGGTTTTTTTTGTAAACTATGGTAATGACCATTGCAGTAGTAACATATCATGAAGTTTTCTGTTATACTGAGCACAAGCATTCTCCTTTTCTGTGTGTGTTGACAGGAGGAACTTCAAGATTATCCACTGTACAAAGTACACTGGGCCAGAGAAATGAAAAGCCCATGTCTGACTTAGCCAGTGGGGTATTACAGAGACCTAAACCCACTAATGTCCGTGCTGCTTGGTTGTAAGTGTGTTCTTTGCCTCGCATTCTGATATGATCCTCAGACTTCTATTTTTAGGGCTTCTGTAAATTCTATGTGCAAAAATATTTCTGCATTGTTCGGTGATTACAATGCATTGCATTTAATATAATTGCTTATAAAATATTTTAAAGTGAACACTTTCTCTTCAGTCAGTGTTTTCCATGACAGGAAGAACTTAGGAAAGAGAGGGAGATATCTAAATGGACAAGTTAAATAGAAATTTAACTATTATTTTATTCTCAGAAGTGGAATTTGTATCCATAACATGGAAGGACAGAATTACTGCACTATAGGTGCAAGATGTAAATAAAATCTTTAAAATATTAATAATACTTTAAAATACTGCACTAAACTCAAAAGTATATGCTTCATTCCTGGATTGGCCCTGCTTTTCATGCTGGCTTTATGTAAGCCTTCTGAAATTTGTGGGTCATGTTCTTGTGACTGAAAGAATCTTTCACAGCAGTGTGAAGGGGTGCAAAGCAGATTGTGTATTCCTGCATGGTGAGCTAGAATACTGAGGCTGCAGAAGGTGATGTTTTGCCGCTCTGAAATGTTCAACACCTGGAGTATGTTTTGTACGCAAGGCTGTGTCTCCTCCGGAATTAAAAGGATTTGGGAAATTGTATTGGATTTTGGAAGATGCATTGGGACATTTGTGTAGGAAAGAAGCATCCAATATTACTTGAACAAGAGTAAAGACTGAAGTGAACAGCAATTTCAGAGTCAGCAGTAAACAAGAGTAAGTTCTAGTTATTGCTCAACCTAGAGAATAATATTAAGGCAAGGGAAATACTTCATGGCCCTGCTTTTGCAGATGCTTGCTCTTCTCAGTGGGAAGATGCAAACTTGAACTGCAGGAAACATCTTCAATATTTGACTTTGAGAATGACTACTAACCAGGATTTATAAAAAAAAAATATAATAAAAAAAAACCAGTAGAAAGCAGTCTTGTTATGCTTCTTGACCTGTTTTTAAATGTCACGTTCATACCAAATATTTGTAGTGATGTCAGATAAACTCCAGTAGCAACATCCATTTACAAGGGGAGTAAAATCCAATGGACTTGGTAATCACAAACAGTAGGTGGTGTGGTTTATTTCTATACATAAAGGCAAACTTTCAGTGAGCTTGTTTTGTAGGAATGTAGCCATATAATAGGAGCATAAATTGTGATGCTGCTGTCTGTGGATGTTGCTGAAACCTTGCTTGCTTTCCCAGCTTCTTCCCAGGAGAGATACAAGAAATCTCTATATTGTGAATAAAGAGTATTTGGTAATGCTAGGTCTTAGCCCTATGACAAGAAAAGTTTATTATTCTTTGCTAGTGCTTGCATGAGGGCCTTAGGCTTTTGGGTATTCTGCACTGTAACACACTTTTTACTTGGTCCTGTGTGATAGTTTGGCAGAGCTGCTGCACTTGGTGACCTGCAGATCAAATTTAGCTGTTTGACAATATTTGAACTTTTAACTTCAAGCAACGTTGTGGCAAACAGATTTATATTGCGATTATAAGGAACAGAACTGCTGTATTTATTTGTATTATTGTGGTAATTAAAATTACTCACTATTAAAAGATTTTTGTCCTTGAATCTGAGTATCAGAGTCACAGCTTAAATACTTCTGAGTGTTCATATGATAATTTTTTAAATTACTTTCAATCGCTTAATCTTATTTAACTTTGGTATGAAAGACTGTCAATTTTGTATGTTGTTTGTAAATCATAAGAAATAAAATATTTAACATGAATTCTCATTGCAGTGGCTTCTTTCAGAATTTTATAAATGGTATTAAGATGCAGAGGAGGTTGAATACCTTGGTACACAGAAAACCAGAAAAAACTCGGGTTTCTTAGTGCTCAAGGATTAGATGTAAGGGAATAATGATTTTGTCACAGGCTTTAGGTTGCATAGTTTGCCTGTGACCAGGTATTGCAAAGGTGTAAAAGGAATAGTATCAATTGAGTGTGACAACAGGAGTTCAAGTAGAAATTAAATTCTAATTTCCAGGCTTTCAGAGCTTAGAGCTGCAGTTTAGGTTACACTTCCAGGAAGTCTTATACTGAGTGCCTCAGACTCAGGGAAGAGCTCCTTTCTGGGGAATGGTTAAGTCACTGACAGTTTTGAACTCTGATTGCAAGTATCTTTATGGAGACTGCTGCCTGCAGTCTGTCACAGTGTATGCATTGGCATTCAAGCAGAAAGAAGGAGCCATTTACTTTTAAGTGTTTTCTGCATGTTTTCTTTCACGTGCAGCCTCTTCCCCTAATGCAATTTTCCTGCATTGATACCTCTCACTTTCCCTTTTAATAGTCTTTATTCTTCCCTCTCTGTCTTTTTTTTTCCTTTTTCTTTTCTGGAGTGCAGCTTCATTCAGTAAGTTTCTTTGCTTCCTCTTATCTTACTCATTCATAAATACATTTTCCCCCCCATCGTTTGGTACCTCTGCCTATTCCAGTCTGTCGTTGAAGTTGGTTACAGCGATGGCAGAGACAATCTTCTCTAAGACATCCAAATGCCATTTGCCACCTTATCAGTGAGCTAAATGTAAAATGGAGAGTTGGAGTGTGTTAGCAGGCTTCTCATAAGGAACCATTAGGAATGTGGAAAGGAAGGAGAAAAGGAAGAAAAGTGAAACTGGCAGCTAAAGCTTTTAAGGAAGACTAATGCACTTTGAAAACTAGTAGTAATATTTTCTTCACAAACTTAGGGTTTGATAGATTGTGACCATGGTTATTTACTATGGGAAAGAAAACAGACCAGAAATCTAGAAAAGCAGGTGCTTAAGATAGTGCCCATGAAAAAAGGGAGATGTAACAATCAGGCCAGGTTTTGTCTTGGGACAAAAAAATTTAAATTTGGTTAATTTAAAATCATTATCTTTGTTGTGTTTGTGGGTTTTTTTGACCAAATTTTCTTCAAATGCTTCTGGTCTTCAGGTGGAAAGATATTGTTTCCAGACACTGTTTAGTGGCCTGTACCTGCCTTCAGAGAAAACAGAAATGCTGGTCGAAACCTGCGGCAGACACACAGAGTCTATCACGCCAAGGGACAGAGAGCCAGAACCACCTGCATCTGACAATAAATGATTCAAATATAGAAAAGGGATAACTGGAAGGCATACATATGAAGGGGTAAAAGATGAAATTGAAATAAAAATGTATTTGATGATTACTTGCTTAGTCTTACCCTTTGGCCAGGTTCTCCAGAGAAGCTGTGGCTGCCCCAACCTTGGCTAGGTTGGATGGGGCCCTGAGCAACCTTGTCTACTGGAAGGTGTCTCTGCCTGTGGCAGGGGATTGGAACTAGATGATCTTTAAAGTCTCTTCCAACCCAAACCAAATGTTCTCATTCTATGATTCTTTTCCTGGGTGGATACATAGCAAATTTTTGTTTATATATAGCCACACTTAACAGCTGAAATGGCCTCAACTCACTTTTTCTTCTTTGCCTACTTGGACAGTCTATACTTCATTGAGTTCGCAACTCTGCAGCACCCTAAGTTAAAATCTGTATTGAGCACATTCTGATCTCACTGGTAATTAATGGCTCAGTGTGTTCATAATGGTGTAGTTGAAAGCGTAGTTATTTTAATAACTTGGGAGTATCCCACTCCAGAATACTTTTTCAAGAAAAATAAGCAGCAATGACTTCACTATTCAATGAGGACATACCTCAAAGTTAAGGATAACAAATTATCAAAGCAGCTAAGACTATGGAAGCTTATCTCTAAGATAACTAGCTGCAGTACCCTCAAACTCAATCCCCTTGGTTTTGCAATTGTAGAATTATTAATAACCACTTCACCTACCCCTTAAAGCTCTTGAAAAAACTTTGAAGAGACAGTCACTAACAGTGTGCTGATTAGCACTTCACCTCAAAAGACACGTGCTTGTAATGTGTTCAGTGTACTGAAAACAACAGGAAAAATTCATTAATATATTAATTTATTTCATTTCAGTGTAAGTTCAATTGAACCTCAGAGCAGACAACTTTTTCCTTTGTGACAATACAGGGAACTTTTGAAACACTTTATTTCCATATTCTACAAAGAATTTTTGAAAAATCAGATTATGGTTTCAACCATATAAATGTGTAATTTGTCAGTGAAGAGGCTGCAGTTAGGAACTCAGCCTGCTGCTTCAATATAGTTTATGGTTTCAGATATTTTCACTTGATATCATTAAAAAATAGAGCTTTAGAAGAAAACATGATTTTAATTCATGTTATAAATGCCATCACACTGTTGAGTAGCTAGAGACATTGTCATAAATATTTATGGTATTAAGCAATCTATTAAGAATTCACAATATTAGATTTTAGACTAGATATAGACCACCCAAGTCTTGTCTCTAGACAAAATCTATTACCTGCAATTTGAAGTATAATATATACACAGGTTCCAATACAAATGCTGGAGAAATTCTCATACAAAATGTAGCTGTGATGTAGTGGACAAGTTTTAAAGAATCGCGTCATCATCTCTGCCAGATACGTTACTCAAATTTTATTCTGTTTCCCTAGGAAATATTTTGTTGTCCATTGCATCACAAGAGAATATTTTTTAAAAAGTTGATTGAGAACAATTGAACTTCTACATTATGATGTTCAGTTTTAGACGTACTTCTTGATTTCATCATAAAGTACTAATACAAAAGCTCCGCCCATGCCTCTCAACACATTCGACCAGGCACCTTTGAAGAACGCTTTGGATCCTTCATCTTTAGCTATCTTCCTCCAGCAATCAATTGTGCCCTTATACATAATATCAGCTGTGGAAACAAACATAAAGGTCATAAGGCTCAAAGTTGTACAGCAAATATGTTTCAACTCCCCCATCTTTAAACTCACAAGGAATAAGTTTTGCCCAGAATCTAAGTAATCAATTAAGGAAAAGTAATTCCTCACATGGAAATCAAGTAATTTCTCAGTCCTTTAAGCAAACATGACAGAAATAACCAACCATGCGCTTCCCATAGGTTGTTTTTAAAGGATTCCAATGAAAAGGTCATTAGTTTTCCATAAGAGAAAAAAATACCCAGTATCTCCCATCTTATTTCAATGAAGAGATACTTTCTGCTGCCAGAACACCATAAGAGCATTTATTCTTACCTCCCTTTCGGCCAGACTGCATCATCATCCTACGTCTCACAGTATCAAAAGGGTAAGAAACCAGCCCTGCCACTGCAGTGACACTCTGGGCAATCATCCAGCTCACTACGATATGCACATTCTTTGGATCAGGCAACATACCTGTCATCAAGAACAAATGGGCAGAGTCAGAACAGAGGGAAAGGGTTGTGGGAAAGACGCCTGTGGAAGGAACAATCACCCACCAACCCCAGGAGTCAATCCAAACCCAAGGTGTCTGCTCAGAACAGCAAGTTGAGGGAGGCAGGAGTGCATGTCAGAAACACCTGTGTGTGCTCTAGCATTTCACTCTGAACTGGTGCTGAGCCAAGCCCTGCTTGTCCTTGTACTACCAAGTGCCCTAAAGTGCCTTTACTGGACGGATCTTCCCTTGCAGTCACTCCTCCATGTACTTCTTACCCTTGGCCGTGTCGTACACCCCAAAATAGGCTGCTCTGTAGATGATGATGCCCTGGACAGACACGCTAAATCCTTGATACAGGCCCCTCAAGCCATCAGACTTAAAGATCTTCACAATGCAGTCGCCCAGCCCAGAGAACTCCCTCTCTGCGGCTCCTTTGCCCACATCAGCCGCCAGCCGGGTCCTGGCGAAATCCAGCGGGTAGACGAAGCAGAGGGAGGTGGCTCCCGCGGCACCCCCAGATGCGAGGTTCCCTGCGAAGTAGCGCCAGAACTGCTTGTGCCTGTCCACTCCGCCCAGGAAAATCTGCTTGTACTTGTCCTTGAAGGCGAAGTTGAGGGCCTGGGTGGGGAAGTACCGGATGACATTGGCCAGGTTGCCTCTCCAGAAGGAGGCGATGCCTTGCTCCTTGGGGATGCGGACTATGCAGTCCACGATGCCCTTGTACTGCTTATCGGCCGTGATCTGTTTGCTGGCATGCTGGACCTGCGCGAGGGAGAAGGAGGAGAACGGGGTGGTAGAGAGAGGAGGGCACGGCAGGAGTGACCCCGCACGCTGAAGGGCATGGACGGGGCCGGCTCCGCTCCCGCCAGCCTGAGGCGGTGCTGAAAGTCCCAGGCAGCTCCCGCGTAACCGGAGCCGGCCGAGCTCCTTCCCATATTTAGTCACGCCGGGCAGTGCCCGCCGCGCCGGCACCACCTGTGGCGCGGCCCAGCCCGCCCGGCCGCCCGCCCCCCACTGCCCCCTTACCTGCAGCAGCAACTTCACTCTCTCGATGGGGGCGACAGCCGTCTTGGAGACGGCGGCGGCAATCCCGCCGGCCAGAAAGTCCTTGACGAAGCTGAGCGCTTGGTCTCCCATGCCGCGAGCCGGTCCGACACCCCCGCCCGGAGACAGGCAACGACCGCGCACTTCCCCACCCGGCCGGCCAAATAGCCCCCCGCCCCGCGCCCCCGCTCTTATACCCCGCGGCCTCTCGCGATAGGAGGAGGCGCCCCCCAGGGCGCGGTCATTGGCTGAACCCCCCCCGGACCCGCCCCCGCCGGGTCCGCGCGGGCCGGGGCCGTGAGGGGCGCGCGGCCCGGAACGTTTAAAGGGCAAATTAAAGTTATCTGGGGCTGGCGGGGAACGCGGGCTCGGAGCATGTGCCCGCTGTATTAATAGCACAGGGGGGGACGCGGGCAGCTGGCAGCAGAGCTCCAGGCCGAATTAACCGTTCCGCGCAGGCCCGAGGCAGTGGCTGGGGGCCGGTGGGAGCGAGGGGGCTTTAAGCCTTGGCTCGTGTGCGTGGAGTCCCACACAGAGGCGTGAGGGGCACACGGGTGTCCTGCTCTACGGCAGGGCTCGCCAGGGTTGAGCTGACAGCTTGGAAGGTGGTGCCGTGTTCGTGAGCATCGGTGACCAGGAATGGCTTTGGGCCTCTCGAGTCAGGGCCAGAGAGTGGCTTCGTGTTTTGTGCGCTGTGTGAACTTGCAGGCATCGAGGTTTTTAAATACCCGACGTGGTCCAGGACAGCTTTCCCAAGGAGGAGGCAACATGCCCTCCTGCACTGTACCCACGTTTCGACCCTGCAAGGTCAAACCCTCGCAAAAGTCTCAGTCAGTCCCCTGTGAAGGAGTGAGGGAGAGGAAAGGGCGCTGGGAAGCACAGATGTGACTAAGTTGCTCACACCACGTGTGAAAGAAGAATAAAGGCTGTAGTAAAATGATGCCTTCATGCACAGTCTGGTTCTTAAGGAAACAATTGAGTCTCAAACGGAGATTACATGGCTCACTCATTAGTTTCCCGATTTCACAGAATCATAAGGGTTGGAAGAGATCTTCGAGATGATCAAGTCCAATTGTCAACCCAGCATCTGTTCTTTCTGGCTGACCCCCATAAGAAAGCAAGAGCTTATGACTTGTTGGATGACTTGGTTGTGTGGAATAATTACATGAAAGGCAATGCAGCAAACTGTAGATGCATACCTAAAACTTTGCCTTAAAAAGCCATTAAGATGTGCCCCAAGGATTATGTTACACTGAGGAATTCATAAGGTGATGGGTCTGCTTTGATTTGGTAATATGGTATCAATAATGAAGATAGGATTCATCTTAATGTAGATACTAAAAGATTGGCTGTCTCTCCAGGACAGCAGATCTCTTCTTGCTAATGTGTTTGTTAGCATAAGTCAATGAGACAGTAAATTTGATCCCTCGTCTCTCTCGCCCTCTGCCACTCTTAATGTCTGTTGAGGTAGAGGCCTCTTCTCGTGAACCACAGCTCTGAGAAGTGGATGACAGCTATAACTTCCAGGAGCACCCTTTGCACCATGGTCATCCTGAGAAGATGGAGCCTGTCCCAGCTTCTAAGAAGGGGGAAAAGAGCCCCCCTGAAGAGACATTTCCCCAAGCGAGGACTGAAAGCAGGTGCAAGCAGGAAGCACAGGGGATCCCTAGAATTAGACTGTGAGTTGAGGGGAGTTTTGTTGAACATATGTGGCTGTCTCCTACCTTTGACCTTTCCTTTTTCTTCCACCATGTCTGGTGTCTCCTCTCTTCACAGGAAAGTAAATATCCCTTTAACATCTTGGGGTTTCTACTGCTGGTTTCACACCCTCATAGGCCATAGGATAGTGATGCTCACAGCTGCTGCCTGACTATCCAGACTGATAGGGTCTCCTCAGTGTGTGTGCATGCAGGTGCTGGCCAGTGCCCCACTGACTGGTGTATGGTGAGTGAGAGGTGGGAGAGTGGCAGTGGGATGCTGCTGGGGAGGGAGGGGAGTGGGGGGCCTGGAATGAGACTGGAGTGGGGGTCTGTGCTGAAAGGATCATTTGCTTTGATTTAATAGATATTTCTGTATTATTTACCCATGGCTGCCAGTACTTAGAGAAAGGAGTGCATAGCAAGTGAATTGCACTTTCTCTCCTGCTTTCACTTTTTTGAGCCTAGGTGTCTATTTTCAGGAAAGATATGGTTTCCAAACAGTTTTAACAAAAGCAGGGCTGCACCAGGACTTGTGTTGACTAAGTTGAACAAATGAAGAATAATCTTCATTTGTTTGATTTTTGTTCCAAATGTCTGGTTTGGATCTTTCCTATGTATGATAATGAGGTTTATTATGCTACCTATTGTAGAAGTTCATATGTATCCTGAGAGGAACTTACTGCTAACTCCACCAGTACCACCAGCTTGAGCATGAGCATAAGCATTTCCAGTAGCTGGAAATGTCATTAAAAAAAGGCTGAAGGGCCTTTGGCTTTTCATACAGTTAGCTGGTGTTTGTTATTAAATACTCAGAATAGTTACTGATACTTTTGTAGAGAAATGGTTAAAACAGTTCTGCAAGCTTTCCGAAATGCAAGCTTTTTGAAATATCGAAAGCCAACTTTTAAGCCTCATGTCCCTTAGATCTTTGCAGCTTTGGATGCATTATCTAGCTTTCTAGGCTGAGTTTGTGGGTGCTTTGCACTGCTGGCATAGCATAAAGACACTGGAATTTGTTGTTAAAAATTCTGAGCTAAAAATAATAACCTAGATCTACATTTTCAAGAGAGGTTAGTGACTGACTGCATTGTGCTTTGGTGTGTGAATAGGCAGCTACAGGAGATCAACTTTTCCAAAGTAGTGCATACCCTTGTTTAATTACATTTTCAAGACAGTGGGAACCCTAGCACTGAGGCTAGGCCAGACACAAAATAAAAAAGCTTTTACTCAAAAGTCAGCAGTCCGAGCCTGACAGCAGATACAACAGGGAGCACAAGGAATCAGTCAGACCATCCTGACTCCCATCATAGACAGTGGTGGCTAGACAGTGTATTGGCAAGATGCCAAGAAAAAAATATGTGGATGTTTTCAGGAAAGATTTGTAGGATTGTAGTAACTTCTCCTTGTGTAAGATTGATTTAAGGTTATGATCAGGAGGAGGAGAGTAAGAGAGCCCAAACAGGCTAAATAAGGATAAGAGTTGAGGAGAAATAACAAGGTTGCCACTGACAAAGGAATCAAGAAGAATAAAATCATGTGGGCTCTGAGTTTTGTTTTGGGCAGACGTTAGGGTGGGTAATTTTAGCTGGGTGTTGCTGTTATCTGCGTGGGAGCCAACATTGATCTGGAACAGGCGAGAACCGGACAGTAAGTGTAAGCAGCATATTGAGAAGGGAAGTGATAGTGCTGGAAATAGCAGTGGGATTCAGCATAAGGTGTGTTTGTTTATTAGAGCATGTCTGTAATGTGAGGATGAGGAGCTGGAGGAATGTCAAAACTTCAGAAGAAAACTGAGGAAGTGAATGAAAATTAATATGAAACAGATCAGAAGTAATGTTGTAACAGGACAAGCATAGGGTGTAAAAGTAGGAAGGATAAAACACTCAACATGTATGACAAGGAATAAATGTGTAGGAAGTGAGCATATTAACATTTCCTTTGGCAAGGATTTGTGCATTAAAAGTGGTTAAAGGCAGCCAGGTCTTCATTTAAACTTGGAAAAGCAGGAGGAAAAGTTAGAAGGATGTCGTAATTGGAAGGGGAGACAACCAAATGGTTGTGGATGAAGTAAAACCTGATCTCAGGTCAGCCAGGAAATTGAAGCTGAAGGCAGACTGAGGTATGTGTTTGGCAACCAGACTTCATGAGATAGGAGTGGAGAGTAAGAAACAGAGAGCCTACAATCAATCTGTGCTAGAGAAGAAAGATAAAGCAGGAGGAAGAAGGCTGAGATTGGATGGGATTTTATGTATCTGATGGGATTAAAATAATGGAAAGAGCAAATGAGAGGACATGAGGAAGGACATGGCAAGAGAGGAAAAAGATCAGAGAGGAAGAGTGGGACAGCAGAGGTCAGGGGAAAGCAATGGTTGCCTCAGACACCATCAAAGGAATAGCTCTTCCGGGGTGTAGGACACTGAGTAAGGGGTGCAGGGGAAATGAAGGAACCAGGGCAAGAAGACATACAGGTGTGTGCTATAGGGTCAGCAAGGACATCAGCGTGAAGCTTGGAAGCTTCCTTAGGAGGAGTGTGAGAAATTGTGACGAAAGGAAGCAAGTCAGCTGAAATCACAGAGGAGGGCTGATCAGGAGGAGTGGACTGGCTGGTTGACAGTTCTTCATAGGAGTGAGATATGGCTCAAAATCAGATAAAAAGTGACAAGTGAGGGCAGCCTCCATGTGAGAGTAAGGGGTGGGATGTGATGAGAAACTTAATATCTCTCTGGGAGACTGAAGCTGCAGAGGGAGAGTCAGACAAGGGCATCCAGGACATGTTGACACTGAGATTTAATAGGCCTGTGGGAAACATTTTAAGTGTATCTTCCAGCCACAGCAAGTGAAGAGAAGAAAGGGGAGTGGACTGGTCAGAAGGACAGAGTAGGAATGCAAGACGGGTTGATTGAGCAATGGTAAAGACTTGAGAGAGGGATAGAGAGAGGTAGGTGTGGCAAATGTCGTTAAGGGCAAAAAGAAGGCAGAGTAAGAGGTAGGGCTTGTTGCCTCAGGTAGATTGTTTAAGAGACAAGAAGCAGCGGCTGAAGGAATAAAAAGAGAGAGAAGAAACCAAGCTAGGTGGGGAGGGGAAACTAGAGAAGTACAGAAATAAATTGCAGCAAAAGTGCATATGAGAGATGTGGAGGAGTAGCCCACAAACAAGGTTAACCGAGTCAGACAGTCTCTCTAGTCTCCAGTGACTAGATTCCTCTTGTGCAGGTGTGTGGCCAGGCATGTTATACTTTTGACATTCCCTATTGACTGAACTAGTAATGAAAGTATATGTGTTGACTGAATGTCTTCTGCCACATTAATTGCCCTGGTGAAGGCAACTAACTCAAGTTTAATATGTTTTTTCAATTTTCAGTGCTTCATTGACTTCACTTGTGAGGTACTGGTAGAGAAGGCAAAGTCCCTGAAAAGAGTGGGATGTGGAGAGGAAGGGGGAAACAAATCAAGCACCAGTCCTGTAAGATTTGGTTCCTCATCAGAGATTTATTTATTTCACACAGTATTCAGAACCTTAGTTTCTTGTTCAGTTCTGTTGCAGTATCAGATATGGCAAGACTGCTTTGACTCAAACCGGTCAAGTACTAATTCCTCCTACACTGATTTGAAAAGCTGAAATTACAGTCTTTTACTCTGATAGTAATTTAACTTCTCTTTATGACTGTACAGTAAACCCTTGGTATGCTTTAGACAGAATAATAGTATTGTTAAGATTTAGAATTTAGTTATCTTTCCTCATAGGTCTCAACATACCTTGAGAATAAAAAAAAACTGTCACAGCTGTGCATTGCAGTAAATAACTAATGGATGCTACAGGCTGTCATAAACATGTACAGTACTTTAGAATATCTGTTAATTGTTTGATTATTAACACATTCATGCCACAAATGTAACAGTATACATTACAGATTTTGGTAAACTCATGAAGCAGAGGTGTTGTGGACAGTTTCCAAACCATGGATATAAGCAAATTAATGACCTGTTAGACTCCATAATAGTTAATTTACTATTTACTAACTCTTCTTTGTTAAATATATTTTTGATATCAAGCATAAAAGTGACTCGCTCAAGGTCATTCTGCCAGCATGTGTCAGAGCAAGGCAAGAATGCAAGTTTCCAAGTTTTGCCAGGTCTCTCTTGTACAGGCCATTTGTATATATATTTTAAATTCCCTTCCCTCTCCACCTCTGTGTTTTAATGGCTCAGGACAACCATCTAAAGTTGGAAACTGAGCCAGAAGCAGAGGGAGTTCTATCAGCAATAGGGTCAGCTGCTTGTCCTAGTCTGGAACACCTCTCAAAGCTGAAGTGCATATAGGTAGGTAGATGGAGTAACACACATCCTGAAATTAGGTTTTGTATTTAAGTAAGTGCTGTAAAAAAGTGTAGCTGAACTGTGGTTTTCATTGCTTTGGAAGTTCTGTTTGCTATCTGGTTTGATGTGTGTTTGTTTGTGATGATCTCAATCAAACAGTGAAAAGTTTGGCATAAAATTGTAGAATTCAGCTGCCAGGTAACATTCTACACAACTATATTTGCACAACTGTGGAGTACAACTGTGTAATGTTACACACACACACTACTTCATTGTTATTACAAAATTAGTTTATCCACACTGAACTGTGCCTTCACTCAATCCTTATTCATGGGCAAGACCTGCTGAAGACAATAGAAAAGGATCTGAAAAGAAAATAAGTAAGGGTGTCAGAATCGGGCTAATGGTTGATTGGCTTTCTCAGAATTGTAAGCTGGCAACATAAATTACTGCAATAATATGAAAAGAGTCAAGATTATATTAGTTCCTATAATACCAGTAAAGCTTATTCAGAACACGCATAAATTAAAATTTGAAAACCTACTTTGCAGGGAATATTGTGCTTTTTCTTTCGGTGTAGATCTCTCCAGAAAATAATTTCTTTAGTCATGGCCAAACACGCATCATTACATGGTGGAGCGTATATCCCTTCTTGGATTCAGTGATTTTCAGGTTTTGTGTTTCCAGGGAAAAAAGTACATGATGAGAGGATATCTGATGTCTTTTAAAAAAAAAAAAAAATATATATATATATATATATAAAATATATATAATTCTAGTTGAAATTTATTTTGCATGAGAAAAATGAGATCTGGAGATTTTGTTCTCCAACAGCTATGCAAAAACTGTGATCTTCAGGGCAAAGGGAAGGTCAAGGTTTGCATCTCAAGAAAAGCTTATATTTCCAGGGTCCTAGTTGTTATGTTTCGTACATACTCAAAGCTTCATTTTCCTATTTACTACATTAAAATGTTCTATTTTCTATCATTTTTTGTCTTGTTCTTCCTAAAGGTAGAGGGGATTGTGCTAAGAGATATTTAACATGTAGTTCGCTTTTCTACCTGTTCCAGCTTATTCCCAAAGATGTGCTTCTTATGGTGTTGACCAGATTTCTTGGAAAGTGTGACAGCTGCAAACAGAATCAACAACGTCTGGGCAGGGGTGTGGCCAGGGCAAAGCTCAGTTACGGGCTGAAGCTCTCTATATTTTCCATAATATACAATAAAATTTTCTCCTGCTGCTAGAAGTAACACTTCTCTGCAGTGGCATTCTGAACATGTATTATGTCCTGATTAGGAAATTGAATTCTTCACTGAGTTCTCCTACTTACTTGATGGGATTCTTTTAAGTTTTGTTTATTTCCAAACTGGAGAAACACTGGGTTGGTGAATGCAGAATTCAGGTGCACCTGCCTGAGTTCCATGACCTAGAAAATAGGTCTGATTTGTTTTCAAAGTTTAGCAAAACAAAGCTATTGAAAAGTGAAAGTATTAACACAGACTTTTCTGATGATGTGTACAACATGCCCTTCTTCAGAAAATCTTTTGTGTTGGAAGAATGTCTAGTAGGTCACGTAGCCCTCTTTGCGTAGTGCAACATTCTTTTCATCATTCGTGCAGTGCCCTGTGTGATGACTGTCATGTTCAGCTTTCCATAGCTCTGGGGGCTCTGGCGTACTTTTCAATTGCCTGCCTCTTCTTAGAGTTGTAAGGACTTGTTCTTTGCTCAAGCTTACCCTTCTAAATATGATTTTAATATCAATCTTAATGGGACAATGCAAGTACTTGGTCTTTTGTCTTTTAATTCAGTTAATTTTTTTATTGTTCTTTGTGTTGCAGTTATTTTTGAGAATCAAAAAATTATTTAAGTTGATCTTTTTATGTTATGTTTATGTTTTTAAGTTAATCTTCTGGTTTCTAGTTGCTGAGTTGCTTCTCTGTGTGGTTTCACTGCTCTAGATATTTTAAAAATCAATTGTTTCAAGCAGACAGGTTTGAATTAAGTTAAATTATTTAAGTGATTTATTTGATTTCCATCTGCTGTTTCTGACAATACATGTGGTTATAATGTAATAATTTTCAAATCAGTGTCAATGGTGTTAGTTCCTGCTCAAATTGCTACCTCTCCCTTGCTTCAGATATTCTGTAGGGTTTCTTATTCTGTGATTTTAATTTTAGACTAGTCTTTCTTCGGTGAAATAGTTCATAATTTTCTTGCTGACAAAATTTTATTTTGATATATTGTAGGACAAACTTAAATTATTTCTGACAACAGTATATTTAACTGAATCACAGCTTTGTGCTCAGATAACCTGCACTGCAGTAGGTAATCATATTTTTATAATACAGAAACAATTTCATACATGTCATGAAAAGGCCACAAATACACTGTTGCTATAATTCAAAATGTATTGACTATAATGCCAGAGATGTTTTTATAATAAATTGGGGTATTAATCTTTCTATGTATTGAAAGAAAATGGAAATTTAAGGCCAGCTCCACACATTATTAAAAGACATGAAGGGAAAAAAGGTCCAAAATCTCGGCAACTGGGATACCAATGCTGAAGATGATAACCATACTGCTGAAGAGTGACAAAACTGTGTGAGAAAGTTTTCAGACGTGAGAGTTTAAGGGTTTTATGGTGTCAAACCTTGTGTCCCTTGATGGAGTATTTTACTTCAGAACTCAGTGTAGAAAAAACCCAGTTTGAGTCCCAGGTCCAAAAATTCCTTTGGATTTGAATTTTCCCAGCTGAGCTGATATATAGGATATTAAAGGGAACAAGTTATGGGGACAGAAGCAGAAGACAGGAAATAATTAGATTATGTGGTATGTTACCTCAGCTTGATGACAAAACACAATTTGTCTTCCATTCATTCCTAGAGAATGACTGCCAGTTTCTGATTCAGTGGGAATTCAGTTTAATACTTTCCTATAAATCACAAGAAATAAATGAAGATACTGTATTGATATACATTCTTAAGTGTTGCTATATTTGAAATTGCTATATATGTATGTAGAGTTGTATTATAGGTAGGTATGAATCAATATATGCTGTAGAAGTGTCTTCCAGGTTAACACTGTAAAAAGAATTTTCCTTTTGCTCCATTTAATTTCTTCTCCTTTATAATAGTATAGAGTAAAAGAAGAAACTGAGCTATTTTCTGTTTTCCAGACAGCTATAATGGGAGAAAAAGAGAGGTGATATTCTGAGTACATGTAGTGGGGAAAACTGAGATCGTAGGAGCAATCATCCAGACGTGAAACAGTCTTGAAATGGTGAGCCAGGGATAAATTATCTGGACCTCATAATTTACTTCCAGGATCATAGTGATTGAGAGGTCATCCACAAGCTGTGCTGCTTGTTTATGATTTACCTTCCCTTTCAGATGACACAGTGTTGTAGGCTGGCACCCTTGTTTTCTGCATAGACCTAGACCTACATACTTTTTTTCCTACATAGAACTAGTTCAAGTCAGAAGTAACAGTTCAAATAAAACAGATAGATCTTTATGTAATTTTAAATAGTCTCTGTGGCTTCCATACATTTCCATCAATGCCATGCTTCATTTTTGTGAGGCATTTTTGAAGTTGCAGGTTTTCTTGTTCACTGGTAATAATCCACCAACAGGAAGAGCTAAAAGAATGAAAAATTGAGATAGCAGTGTTGCTGGTATCCAGCAGCTTACTATTACACACTTTTGTCTCCAGTTCAGCACCTCACCTCTGCAGAATAAGATTTTTTAAAAAAAACACCTTAAGCAGAGTACTCCTCTTCCTCTTTTTCCTCCACTTCTGAAACATCCTCAGTTTGAGAGAAGAAGAGATACCATTGACACAGCTTTTGGGAAAAGTACCCTGGAGCTGTGCACTTTATCCTACTGGGCACTGCTCAGCAGGGGAGGTTGTTCTCAGTCTTAAGCAGCAGTGATGTGGATGGGAGGAGATTGATTATAGCAAGAGATGAGAGGCATGCATTTACATAGGCTCTTTTTCCCTACCACCTCTCCACTCTCCAGCGAGCACGGGTTTATTTTAGCATTGGCCTTCTGAAGCAGGATTAATTTTCCCCTGAATAGGTCAGGCTGGGACAGAGCCAGGATCCATGGCCTTTCATAGCTTGGGTGACTCAGGAAGCCAGAGATACCTACTAAGTAGACAAGGCCTCTAACTGCTGGGCCTATGCCCAGTGCAAGAGAAGTATCCTGGAATAACCTTTCTGATAAACAGCAGAAGAGTCCGCATGGGGTCTTTTTCCAAAGGCTGGTGCCAGGCTGAACCAGGCTGTAGGGCTGCCCTCTGCTGTTGGGATTCGGGAAAAACGTAAAAGTCAGTGACAACATCCAGGAAAACGGTAACGAAGTATAACCAGGAAAGCAGTAGTAGGTGAATACGTGCTGTCAACCTCTTGTTTCATACAGTGCTTCAGCCAGTTGAAGTGTGCCCTCATATCTTCACTAGCAGGTCCGTTTGTAGCAACAGAAATAGCTGGTAGTTTTCTTGGGTTTTAGCAGTGGTAGAGTTCTTGTGGCTCTGCAAAGCAACTTGCAAAGCAACCCAGAAATCATGCTTTCTGACATGCTTGTTTGTGTCTCAGTGTGCACAGGAGATGCAGAGGAAGGAATTTCCATCACTAATTCAGATTTTAAAATCTTTTTTATTTCTTCTAATTATGTAGAATTATGAAATTCCCTACTTACAAGTATTTTGCTGATTGACAGGAAGCTGAAGAGGAGCCAGCAGTGTGCCCAGGTGGCCAAGAAGGCCAATGGCATCCTGGCCTGGATCAGGAACAGTGTGGCCAGCAGGACAAGGGAAGTGATCCTTCCCCTGTACTCTGCGTTGGTGAGGCCACACCTTGAGTATTGTGTTCAGCTCTGGGCCCCTCAGTTCAGGAAGGACATTGAGGTGCTGGAGCAGGTCCAGAGAAGAGCAACGAGGCTGGTGAAGGGACTTGAACACAAGTCCTATGAGGAGAGGCTGAGGGAGCTGGGGTTGTTTGGTCTGGAGAAGAGGAGGCTCAGGGGTGACCTCATCACTCTCTACAACTACCTGAGAGGAGGTTGTAGCCAGGTGGGGGTCGGTCTCTTCTCCCAGGCAATCAGCAGTAGGACAAGAGGGCACGGGCTTATGCTCTGCCAGGGGAGGTTTAGGTTGGATATTAGAAAGAAGTTCTTTACAGAGAGAGTGATCAGGCATTGGAATGGCCTGCCCAGAGAGGTGGTGGATTCACCGTCCCTGGAGGTTTTTAAGATGAGGCTGGATGTGGCACTGAGTGCCATGATCATCAGTGGGGTTGGATCAAGGGTTGGACTTGATGATCTCGGAGGTCTCTTCCAACCCAGTTAATTCTATGATTCTATCTGATACAAAGTTGTGTAGAAAGCTACAGACATGTTGTATAAGCACCTGATGTCTGAAGGGGTGTAGGACCTTTTCTCCTGTAGCTAATTTGTGAGCTAGTGTGGAAGCATGTGGAAGTAATCTGATGTTTCTATCAGAACTAGAGGGAAGTGCCATCAGGGTATTTCCTAGCCCTGATGCAGTACACCTCTGCTAGACCTGGAGCATGTGTAGTAGCCCTGAACACTTGCACACCTGCAGATATCCCAGCGGCTGTAAGAACTGTGTTTAGGGTTCTGTTCTGGAACATAACAGCTGTATCTTGACTGACTGCATGGCCCTTCTGAAGTAAATGAGCTTGTGGTATGTGATTAAGGAAACTCGCTGCTTCTCTTTGCAAAACAGGTTTTAATGTTAAGGCTCGATTCTCATCTTAATTTTTGTATCTTTGAATGTGATAGGCATGTTTCACTTTTTGATACTGATTTTAAAATCCTTGCTTTCAATTTCTTTGTCACAAACATCCTGCCCCAACTGTGTGGGGTTTTGAGTTAGCTATCAATGTGCCTTAGAGAACACAAGTGATGGCTCCCTTTCAAAGAAAAGAAACATCTCACTTTCTGACTAATTAAAAAAAAATCTATATAAAAGCTAAATAAAGGCAAAATTGACCAGAATCCTGCAACTAATGTTGTACAGTGATAAATAAAAGCAACTGGAGTCATTAATCCTGTCAGCAACAAATTGTTGTATAGCGTGCAGAGGTTTGTTGTGACTTGTTTACACAGGCAGGTAATGAATGATAAAATAAATCAAACCTATCAAAATATGTGAGTTAATTAATGGTTTTTAGAAATGGGATATCCCTTTGGGAAGTGGCTGTAACAGTGGAGCTATGAAACTGTTTATGAATGTCCCCTGCCTTCAGGAATGAATACTTTTTAATTCTCTTAGAGAAAACCTTTTCTAACATTCAGGCCTGCAACCTCAAACTGAACTTTAAAGGTGAAGACTTTTCTGCTTCTGTTGTAAACAATAATCAGACCATAACTCTGTGTCTGTTTTGGGGAAAACAGAGAAGCAATATAAGTACCTGTTTAACCTTCTTTTCCACTTGGTGGAAACTCTTCAGTTTTGGGATCATTTGGCTTGATTTCCCAGGCTCTTGATAGCAGAAGAGACTATACCACTGTCTGGCTGAGATGCTGATTTGTACAAGCAATATTCACAACTTAGCCAAGGTGGCAAGAGGACCTGGTTGACTAGAAGGGATCTTACTGCTCTCCACAGAGCCCAGGTGTTTGGTTGGCTAGTATTTGATTCTACTATGTCAGCATTTACAGCAGAAAACAATCCTAATGGAAGATAAAAACCAGATCAGTTTTGCTTCTAGTCTCAGAATTTGAGGATATGGGCTGAAAAAAGGGAGAATGGCTAAAATCTGATGGTGTCTTTTCTTTCATAGATTTCGCAGAGAAATGGGAGATGGGGGAATCAGTCCAGCATCTGGTGTGACTGCAATTGAAGCAAAGTTGGCAAACTTAGTTCAGTCTGTTTTCATTTCACACTTGGCCACATTCTAGTAAGCATCTGTCCTTGTCACGTTTATTTTGATTAATGTGTGAGCCCTTTGTGAGTGTAAACTGCAGAAGTCACAGAAGTCTGTGAAATTTGAAAGACTGAAAAATCACCTGTCATAGAAGAGAGGGATCCACAGTTTGATGCTACCACATGGGCACATTCTGAGATGTGTCAAGAAATCATGCATTAGAAATGTCTGTATCTTTCCTTTACAGTTAGCTAGTTGACCTGTAGATAAAGTCTCTGTGAATGTCTGCATTGGGATAGATGAATTGCACATCCATTTCCTGCCTGCACCAATCCTGCAGTGTGAAAGTGTTGCTGAGAATTTATGTGCTCCATTGCATGGGAAGTGGCAGCATCACCAAGTTCATTTCAGGAAGGGACATTGGCACACTTGCAAGGACAATCATTCTCCTTTCATTAGGTGGCTTTTATAGATCCTAGGTATTTGGATACTAGGATCGTTTTTTTTTTTTTTTTTTTTTTTGGTTACTTTCCGTAGCTGTGCAGGGTCTCTTCCATCAGTGTGCTCTCAGTCCCTTGCAGAGGCAGACAAACCACAAACAGTGAACAGTGGAGAAATCCTCAGTCTTTATCACCTTTGCATTCCTCCTGAAGCTGATAGATAAATGGTTTAAGGAACCAGGTGGAAACACCCCTTGTGGAAGAGAATCCATGGTAGCTTGGAAACTTTGGTATCTGGCTGTCAGCTGGTGGATGTCTGGCACATTCCATTCACTGCTGTCCCTCAGTCTCCAGAAGTGCTGGCCCCTAGACCTCAGAATGATGCCTGCTCTCATTTTCTGCAGAATGCTGTGTCTACCCTGCAGCTGGGGTTTGGCAGTGTTAGCAAAAATTGGATCTTAGGCTATACTCTTTTTTGTCAGTGCTTCTTAACTGGAGAGTGGGGGAGTTTCTCAGTGCAGTAGCCTTTATTCTGGAGGAGTTCTGGTCACAGAGGACCAGTTCGGAATTAAATATTTAGTTTGAAATGTGCCAGCAAAGTGTTCTGAATGATTCATTACTGTGCTTAGTTGGTTGTTTGAGATCTCTGGTGTGCTGTTTATATAAGGCAGTATTTTTGTAAACTCCATGAAGTCGTATGCCATTCCTGAACAGCGTGGGCTGGAGCTGTATGCTGGGAGGGGGAAGGGAGACAATTTTTCACTTACCATATAGGGTGGGCAATGTACTTGAAATGGAATTGGATGCTTTTTCCAAGTGATGGAACCTCTGGTTAAAGCAATTCAATCTTTTCACTAACGTAGGCCTCATTTGTTTTCAATGTGTATGAAATTATGCTTTCTCAGTATTGTTTTGTCTTTTTTACAATTTTCTTGGAAAAAATGGACAAACTTAAGGGAAAGGTGATTAATAATCAGGAATTTCAGGAAGCAATTGAATGGAGGTAAGAATGATTTTCTTTATCCAGAACCATCTCTCTGTGGGGAGGTAGAATTTTAAGTTCCTGGCAGTGTTTCCTTAAGGACCCTTTTTCACAGTGCCTACAGCTGAGTACATTCAGGGCACTTGTGTTTCTCTATAAGGGAAACTATGTGAACTAACTGGATTATTTAAGAGGCAGGGAAATAATGGATTTTTTCAGTTGATTTTTCATTTTCAAGCCACAACTGGACAATCCTCTGCCATCTTCAGTGTGCCCAAAATACTGATGATCTGAACACTAAAAATCTGACAAGTTTTTCATTATTCTTATGTCAGTCATGTTTCAGAGATTCAGGGACAGAGATTCTTGTCTTTTGCCCTGGGATGTGTCATAGCTGCAGCTTAAAAGATCCTGTATCTTTAAGGGGAATATTGTATTACCAGGTTTTATTTGTGCTTTATTCTGAATAATTACAGAGAGCAGTTCGTGCCATCGTCTCTAAGAGGGAGATCTCAACTCTCCAGGAATGAGTTTGACAGCTCCTGACAGTGCTTTGGTTGAAGTCTCTCTGAATGCACAGAAGCATCAGCTTCATGGTGGTTATTGTCACCAACTTATATTACTTCAGCACAAGTTTTCTTCTTTTTCAGCACTTTTCTGTGGCAGATTTAATTTAGATGGGGAGGTTTTTTATTGCTGTCAGCAGCAGATACCTTTACATCAGGGTGCTTTTAATCCTTTCAGTTGGAAGCCCAGCTTCCAGAAGCACCCTGCTTCTGTTTTTTCTGGCCATGGTATGCCTGTGGATGGCTTGCATTAGGTGTCTGGGATTCTTTAGGCATTTCACCCATTTCACTAGTGGGCATTTCTGAGTATTGTCCTGGATGGAGGGTTGTTGCTCTGAGCTGGAAAGTAATAGATAATGATTGGAAGAGATCCCACTTCCTACTCCCACAGATACAACTGAAGTTTCTTCAAGATTATGGGAGATGTGAAGCTGTCTTGGCAAATAGCTTAGAAACTGGTGCTCACAGAGAGCTTTCTTCTGTGTTCACCTTTGCAAACAGATTCCTTTTTTGCATTGCTTATTCCAGGCTGGGAACACGAGGCTCTGCTGCATCTGCTACAGTCCCCTTTCAACAAGGAAATAACAGCTTGGTATAGCTTGGTAGCTGTAATTCTTCACATCTTTCCACCTCACTTTTCCTTTGGGTATATTTAAAGACCTCCTTTTCTTGGAGATGCCTTTTCAGTACATTGTTGCATTATCAATGGAGCAAAAGAGTGGTGTTGGACTGTCTGTTCTGAAGTGCCTGTCTGTGGTATCTGCTATGATAAGCTGGTTGGATGGATGTGATGAGTTAGCTAAGTACCCACACAGCCACTCGCTCAGTCACCCCCAGGCAGGGCAGGGGAGAGAACAGAAAGAGCGAAATTTAGAAAACCCTTGAGTTGAAGTAAGGATGTTTAATAAGTGAAGGAAAAAGTGCAAAGTGATGCAAAGGCAATCACTCACCTCCCACAGGCAGACTGATACCCAGCCTGTCTCCGAGCAACAGCTACAATGACTGCCTTGGAAGACTACCAATTTTTATTGCTGAGCATGATATTACATGGTGTGGAATAACCCTTTGGGGAGTTTGGGTCAGCTGTTTTGGCACTATCCCCTCTCATCTTCTTGACAGGACAAGGGGTAATTGCTTTAAACTGAAAGAGAATATGTTTATAATAGATATTAGGAAGAAATTCTTTACTGTAAGGGCAGTGAGACATTGGAACAAGTTGCCCAGAGAAGATGTGGGTGTCCATCCCTAGAACTGTTCAAGGCCAAGTTGTGTACATCTTCAAACAAGTAGTAGAAGGTGTCCCTGCCCATGGCAGAGGGGTTGGAATTAAATGAGCTTTGAGCCCCTTCCAATGCAAACCATTCTATGATTCTTGTGCCCCCCCTTGCCACCCTGCTCACTGGTCAGTGTGAGGAAAAGGAAAAGCCTTGATGCTGTGTAAGCACTGTTCAGCAATAGCCAAAAGACTCATGTGTTATCAACAACACTATTTTAGTCACAAATCCAAAACACAGCAACATATGGGCTTCCATGAACTTAACTCAATCCCAGCCAGACTCGGTACAACGGAGCTTCTTTACACTAATTCAGAATAGATCAGAAATTGAGGGTAGTTTCACAGATGGGGTAAGGACCCTGAGGATTCAGTGGCAACTCAAGTTCTTCTCCCTTCCCATCACATGTTCCTCATTTCCTCTCATGTCAGCACTAGCAATCATGTAGTCTTACAAAAACTGAGTTTTCAGCACATCCTCAGTAGTGAGTCAAAGTTGTTACATAGGCTGGGAGTGGATGGCTGGGGAAAAATACAGAAGTGACTTTTCTGTCACTTGTGTCAGTTTGTGTCATTTCCCAACCTGATATGAGTCAGTTTGTGATGTAGCTGGATGGTTGTTATACTGTGGTTGTACTTCTTCATTGTTATATACTCCTAAATAATCTCCTTCACCTCCACTGACTTCCTTCTACATGATTGCTATTACATGGGTTTTTTTGTAAATCTGAAACGTGCAACAATGTGGGAGGGTTTTCACATGAAGTTCTCCTGCAGAAAAAGCGGAGTGGTATTTTTGGAATGTCCTTGCCACTAGATGGCAGGGTACCCTTTGGATAAAGGAAGCACTAGGCTGTGTTCAGCACTAATTTGCTCTTTGTTTGGCAAACTTCACATTGAGCTTGTCGAGAGGTTTGCTGGAGTGAGGAGCGTGTGCAGTGCTGGAGAGAACTCTAATTATATTACGACCCTTTGATAGCACTAACATGCAGTTTTAAATTTTCTCCAGTACAATAGATACCTTAATTGAATTGAACAGAGCTTGACATAATAAGATAATAAAGAAAAGCTATATTTTAACCGCAATTAAACCATAAATAGTGAATACGTTGGAGAAATCTCTGCCTCTTGTGCACGTGCTGCATTTGCTGTGCCAAGTTCTGAAGTACTCAGTCCTTGAAGTGAATTGAAAAGCAGTGACAGACCCAAGTTGTGACCTTGGAATCTGGCTTTAAATAGTTTAGACTGACGGTTTGCTGCAGGTGGAAGAAACAGTTAGCATTTAGATGAGTTAAGAGCTCTAATTTTCACTCTTTCACACCGATTTGATCTGGGTGTAATCCTAATAAATTCAACTGACTGAAACTTGTGTAATGGTGCTAAGAAACCATAAGGATGCTTATTTATAGACTGGAGTTATTGTAGTATTCATAATATTAGGATGAGGAATTTTTGCTCATATACTGTCCCAAATATAAATCTGCATCTGAGGAAGGTGGGTGTAACACCCCTCTATTCTCAAATGAAGCATTAAGCGTTGGCAAGTGGAAACGACCACTCTAAGATCAGGTCCCTGTCACTGAGTCTGTGAGCTAATGAGGGACAAAGGGAAAAGAGGTACCAAACTGGGTGCTTTGTCATCGTTTTTGTAACATTACACTTCTTTACATACTCATATAGAAAACTTGTAGGGAAATTCTCAAAATTTTAAACTTCTATCTTTTTAGTTTATAAAAAGGTATTTCTTAAATTAGTTGACTCATTTGATAAGGTAATATTAACTTTATCAGCATATGTTATCCTCTTAATACAGTTCTTCAAAACACAACAAACTAACAAAAACCATAGCATTTTCAAGTTTATATGTTGTGGAGTTTGAAATTGATTTAATTCTCTTTTTCTGGAATAGATTTTTATACTTTATTCAAAAAAATTGACTGAAAAATATTTTAAATTTGTTCATTTATAAAAGGAATGTGGCTGATAAAATGAAAAGCGTAAGTTCAGTGAACCAAATACTTTGTGAAAAGCTGTTTCATAGAGGACATTTTTCAACACATTAACTTGTGCAAAGGATATTTTCAGATGGTGTATGGTAAGACATGTTTTGCAATTTTTTAATCCATTTTCAGAAGCTCCTTGTGGTATTTGCCACTGGCTAAGCTTTGTTACAAATGACACTGCTTAAGCCTGTTGGATCATGACTTCAATCCTTTGGCTACAGGGAAATATAGGAATGTTTTTGCCAAATTTTGCCCACACTCACTTTGGGAACAATCTGCATCTGCTTTCACAGGAAAAAGGTATCAGCTTTCTTAGTGTGTTACACAAGAGCATCTGCCTGCATCTAACAGACACTACTCATGCACTACTTTAGTGAGCACTCAGCCTTCTTATCTGTCTTACTCATCTGTGTGCAAGGGCAGATTTTAGAGCAGGGTGATCTAACTGGTGGGCTTCCAATCACATTTGAACAGGAGTTGAACATGTGTTTTTCCAGGTTACCTGGCCTGAGATATCCCTTGTGCCTCAGTGGGAGATGCTATATTTTTAGCATCCTTGTGGGCATGAGGGAGCAGCTGCAGTGTGCAGATCCCAGCTGTGAGGAGAGTAGGCAGTGCTGGCAAAGCTGCAGCTGGTACACTGCTTCTTGCTAAGAGGCACCTGATGGAACTGCCCAGACAGCCTCAGACAAAATGAATGGAGTAACAACTGCTTTGTTACACATACTGTAATGTTTCTGGCTTGCTGTAGCAAAAACGCCTCCAAGTCAGTTGGGACATTTTTAAAGTTCTTTTTCAGGGAAAACATCCTGTGTGGATTAAAAGCTCTTCTTTTAAATATCACCCTTTTTTTTGTTTTGTTTCATAATAAAGACTCTCGTTTGCCACCTGCACTCTCCGAATAGCTTCCTTTTGCTGTGTCTACATCTAACTTCAGAAATCTGCTGTAACATCTCCAATATCTTTTCAGGGTTGGGAAATAGCAACTTTAGTACTCTCCAGGTACCAAACACTGCAGATATTGCATCAGGAAGCTTCTTCTGAAAGAAGTCCTTTTCAGTGAGAAATAATCCATTATTTTGTTTGATAGGCTTTTACCCAGCTTGGGTTTTTCACCCATGCTTTGTAGGTTGGTGTTGTTCCTGGGATCAGCCAAAGCAGCTCACACCCTCCATTGCATGCGATGTCAACAGTTCAGAAGAAGAGCTGGGGTTTACATCATCCTCCTTCATTTACCTCACAAAGCTAATGGAAAGCTGCTGGGAAACTCTTGGATAACAGATATTCTCAGGCCCCAGTGTCATGAAAGCTAGACCTGGACACGGGGTAAGGAAGCCCTGAAGGTGTTTGTGGAGGACACAGCAATAGTTTTGCATGATGTACCTGCTTATGACATACTCTCTGAGCTTAGCACCCAGAGGAAGATGACTGATAATGCTTGATCAGATATTCTGGCAGAATCCCCACGAGGCCTCTCAAGATGGTTTTTTACTTGTTATCTGCTGTTGAAGCAGGGGCAAGGAGATGGAATGAAGGTCTTGTACTTGCCATAATTGATGAGAAATTCTTGCTGCAGCTGACCCTTACAGTGCTGCTATAGGTCTGTTTTACCATGGAAAGCTATTTAGGAGTCATGCACAATTACTTTTTCCATTTTCATTTTCTACCAGTTCCTGTTGTTTCTGCTCAGCAGCAAGGGAGACTGCTGCTGAGGCACATTTAGTACAGAAAAGTGGTGATAGCTTGCAGCATTTCAGCCACTACTTTGCTTAAGCCTCCTCTAAACATGAGTTTTACAGTGCTACAAAGAACATATGGTATCAGTGAAATAGCTTTGCCTGAGGGGAAGATGCACAGAACTGGAATCTGGGAGATCCGTTTGGTAAGGGTAGAGAGGTATTGGATTAAGGAGCGATTTAAGAGGCATGGCATGAGAGTTCCTGAGACCTGGTTTTATTTCTGACTGTTGTGTGACTGTGGACAATGCATCCCTTCTCCCTTCCATGGCAGGCAGAGGCCAGTAACTGTAAAATCCATCAGTTTGTGAAGCAAAGGTGCTAGGGGATGACAGAAAGTTGTACAACTATCTAGACATGCTGAAAAACCTGGTTAATGCATATAAGGAGTAGAATAGGATACATGAGGGAAAGAAACACGGTGACCTGGACAATTCAACAAAATACTGTATTTAAACCACATACGGACATTTTTGACGTGGTATGGACTTGCTTACACCTTCTCACAATATATATGGGGAATAATAACAGGAGATTATTTGCTCTTTGCTTCTTGGTTTTTTACATAAACAGTCAGAGCCTTTTCCTCAAGGTGTTACTAAAGGAGTGGGCAGGAGAGTTGTGAGACTGTAGGGATCTTGGCTTGCAAGTGATCCAGAGCCTAAAACATGGTGATCTGTTCAAACCCCCTTGCCAAACTTCATCCCTTCCCCTGACCACCCTGGTGCTGTTGTGTGCTTACCTAAACACTGGACCACTTTCTTTTTATAGGGAAACAAAAAGGTCCTGCCTTTCCTCTTCACACTGGTCCCATGGAATGAATTTTGCTTGATTGATTGTATTTAAATTACAAGAGACTTCTGGGCCAAATTTTGTAGGGCCTCCCATTGGGAGGAGGTCGTGCTCTGAATAGCCTGTGGTGTGATCCAATAAACCTGGTGGGTTTTTTGCCTACCAGCAAGCTCTGAATGGCAGGAGAAAATTAAGAGCTGGAAGAATTTGTGGCTGTAGGAGCACTGTGTTGCCTGGAGCACTAGGTTAAGCCCTACTTTGCTGCTGAAGTGTATATCATCCTGGCTGATGCTTTGATGGAGAAATCGTGATGAAATGGGAAAATATTTGTGTTGTGCTACTGCTTGCCGAAGTGACTAAAGGATCTGGCTTTTGAATTAAGCACGCTCTGAAAAAGCATTCTGGTTTGTAAATTGAAATGCCAAGAATGGAGGGGCTTGGCTAATGTGAAATGTTGGGGATTAATTGGAAAAATGGTCTGCAAGAAAGATGTTCTGCAATATAATGAACTAATGATGACTTTGAGTTGAATTGCAGTACCTGGGTTATTTAAAGCATTACAAACCAGAGGGGCAACAGCATAAAAGGAAAGAATGAGTAGAAAACAAGCTGGTTAATTTTCCTTTCCTTGCCTCTAAATCTTGCAGATCAGATTTCCCAGGTAGTGTTTTACACAGAGTTTGCAGTGGTTCAGCTTTCTAAGCCTAGCTTTTATGTATTAGGTCTCCAAGAAAGCTGCCTGCCACATGAAGACTTGTGAGATACATCTGGGGTTTTCCGTGAGAGTGATGAGAGGATGAAAGAGCCACATAGACACCAACAGCACAGATAAGGACATGTAGATACTTTTAGTGTTTTTATCATGAGAGGTGGAAAAAGGAAGGCTTTCTGGAGGGAACTGGAACTGGTGATTTATGCCAATAAAATATAATTTCAGGTGCCTTGAAGTCCATTTTTAAATTCTCTTTTCACAAATATTTAAATAGTTGACTAGCTTTTTGTTGTTGATTCTTTAAAAAACACAAAATGAGAGAGATAGCTTCTGATTCCTTCGTGACATTGATTTGTTAATGTTGCTTTCACAGGCAAGATACCTGGTGATCTCTTATAAAATGCATAAGAGGTGCTGAGGAGAGGCCATGTTTTTTGTAAGCAAATGCAGCATAAAGTTAATTCAAGCTCTGCCTGCCAGCAGAAACCATGATTTCTACACACGTTTGCACATAGGAACTGTATGGTCCTATATCCCACAACTGCCTGCTGCTTCTCAGCAACTACAAGTGTCTCTCCCTTGCCCTTGTTCTTGGGACAGATCTGAGGTCACACTGCTGGAATAATCCCCTTAGTTTATCTTTCTGGCTATATCATGCCCTGTTTGAAAATTCCTCCCACTTACTTCTTCTCACAATCACATCATTATAAATGTCTCATTCTTGCTTCAAATGCCCATCAGAATTTTAGACTTGCTTATCCCTCTGACGTGGTCTGCTGTCTTATTTGCCTTGCTGTGCCTGCTACTGTAGCATGCTGGTCTTGACATGTTATTAAGTTCTTTGCCTCTGCTTTCTGTGCTTCTTGTGCTTTCTTCAGAGGATGTGTTTTTGCATCTTCTCTTTTCCACTTATGAAAACATGCTGTTAAGTTGGTACCCAGGAGTGGTGTCTTTATAGATGATTAAAAGACACTTCAGTAACTGACTGAAACAGTTGCTGAATTTCCCAGTGCACCTTATCTTCCTCTCTGTCTTTTTGATGTAAGATCTGAGACGTAAGAACTTCTTCTATTTAGGGGTATTGCAGATATTAAACGTAAGAGAAAATGAAAATAACAGTTTCTCAGCTCGTCTGTGCAAGTGTAGGTATTGGTCTCGCAAACCACACGTGACTTTTTGCAGGTGTTCCCTTTGCCAGGGCTCTGGGCTTCTAGCCAAAGCATTTTCTCTCAACCTCACTGTTAACCAGTCCCTTGCGTTTTGCATCAGCTTCTGTCTCAATAGGCTTAGCCCTCCAGTTAACAGATATCTTTTTCTCAAGCCCTGCCCACTGCACCTGCTTTTGAAAATATGCCCTGGAGAACACAGTGATTTGTCTGTTGTGCACTGTTGCTGTTTGATTACATCATTGCTTAGTTTCAGGTGGCTGCATTTGTGTGCTGGAGCACTTGATTCTCCTGTTTACTTCTTTTGTACATAGTGGAAGTGTTTGTAAAGCTTCGGGGAAGTTCAGAATGAGAGGTACAATATCAGTGTTTGGGATAACAAATGGTATAGGCCATACACGGTCTTCATTCAATGCTTTTTCTGTTTCCACACCAGTGAGCACGATGGATGTAATGCAGTCACAGCATGTTTCCAGAAATCCTGAGATCAGTAATGTAAAATAGGTCTTTGGAATTTTAATAATGGAGAAAATGTCAGTATGCAAAGTTGGTGCAGCCTTGTTTCTCTCTTCCCCCAGTTTCCCTCCTTTAGACCAGCCTGTGTGTTTTCTGACCTTGCAGATATGATATAAAGTGGGGAGAGGAAACTCTCAAGGACCTTACATAAATTTCTATCCTATTCCAGGACTGACCACCCTACAGAGTAAATGTATACAGGTGTGCTTTCAGACTAGACCTTCGGGATCAGCTCTCGTCTCCCTGGATGCATTTGGGAAACTTGGAGGCCTTCGACACTGAAATGACTTTTAACATCTCCTGTGAGGGACTGCGGCATCCAGAGATCATTGGGTTCCTTTCAGGATGCTGGTTTTCCCCAGCCACATTTAGGGATGGGTTGTGTGTCACTGGCAATGATTTGGTCATAACAGTTGGAAGGCTGAGGAACAGCAAAGCGTTGAAGGGAACTTGATTCTGACCCACTCTCCTTGTAGAATGACATTATTTATTTAGCTCATAAAATATATTTGTACACTGTCAAGTATATGTCTGGGGTTTCAGAGATCAGCTGTCCTCATCAGATATCCCAGATCACAGTTATAGGCTAATGCTGGGGATGGGAAATTATATAGTGGAAAGAAGCAGTTAATTTTTCCATGTGAATATAAATATATACATCTTGGCAGTTTATAGTTGAGCCACTTCCTTGAACGTTAAACTTAGACAACTCTTTTTTAATTTTGTAGTCTCTTAATGTAGCTGGACATGAAGAGCAGTTTGAGGCATTCTTCTTACGAATTAAGTCTGATCAGAAGACCTAATTGTTATAACTGCAGTGGCTTGGTCAGTACCAAGAAAATCCTTACTCATTTGCCTATTAAGGCATTTTGTTGTTTTGTTTTGTTTTTTTTTTTTTAATCCAGATGATTACCAGAAGGGAAGATTTTTCTCACTCATTTTGCATCAAAATTTGTTCTTGGTCAACACAAAAAATCATTATGTCTGTAGTTTTTTTCTCACTTATATTGGAGTGCCTATCTTTTTCTGTGGAGAGGAAAAAATAATATAAGTCAGAGCCTGCAGAGAAGTCTACCTAATTAGTGATTGAAAGATTTCTTTGCAACTGAAGGTGCTGGAGTCATCTGTGTGTGAATTTCTGTCTCCTTTTAGGCTTTACCATAATTTTTGTACTGAAGCAAATGAAGTTGCCAGAGAAGCAGGGCGTCCCTTCAGTAATTATTTAGTCTTACTCTAAGAGAGGAAAAAACAGAAAATAAACAATAAATAAAAGGATAATAAACACTATGGTGTAAGTTCCAATCCCAAGAGCCTATTTTCCTTTCTTTATTCCTACTTTTTAGATCACAACAATTCTTTGTCTTAAAGTCCAGAACACTGCTCCAAAGCTTATTTTGCTTTTTGAACAGTTTATGGCTTTGTTGCTCTCTGACTATTTGAAGACAGTGATGATGAATATGAAAAGCCATTTTCTTTATCCCAGATATATATGCTTGCTATACAAAGCCATAAATGTTGCTGTTCTTTTTCTTCCTTAGATCTCATGGGTTACTTTAGGTGGAACCTGTTTAGCCTTCTTTGTGACTGTGGTTACACACAGAGAAGTAATATAATGACTGAACAATCTATCTGTTTTAGTTGTAGAGCTAGAAGTTGGGCCATTTACCTATCTTTTTGGTTTTCAAAAGACTCCCCCCTGCTTATACCTTATATACAACTTCAACTCCTTTCTGGAATGGCAGCCCTTGATGTAAGCAATGGAGGGAAGCATTAGGAGAAAGCAACAGTCAGGAAATTTTGCTTAACTGATCATGTAAGCAAATAGATTTTGCCCATATGCAAATAGCTTGTCTTCAAATGACCTGTGCAGCTGTGTGAAACCCCAGAATAGTTATGGATTCCTGGAAAATTGTTTTTACTGACACTCCCTAGCCAAGTTAGGGTTTAGGTAAAAAATGCTGCACATTTGAATTGTTTCTGTATGGGTTTATGTGTATTGACCAAACTCCAGCTTCCCTAAATGCATGTGTCTAAATGAAAAGTGAGTGTAGGTGAAGGGAAGTTGAAAGCCAGTAAAATAAGGTGCTGTCAGCCGAGGGCAAATGCAAAAGCAGCTGAATCTGCCCTCCTCAGCAGAGTTCCTCAGAAATAAAGTAAAGGATTCTACAGAATGAGCCGTTCTCCATGGTCCAGACCTCTGAGTTAGAAATCCCCAAAATAAGTTAAGGACAAGTGGCACTCTTAACAGGAGAGTTTCTTGCGTTACGTGAAATAGGAAAGCATGATGATGCAGCCTAAACAACAAATAAATACTTTATTTTGTATACACTTTAATTACCTTGTCAAAAAGAAATATATCCCCCAGAAGTCAGCTGAGTTTTATCAGCTTTGCAAAATGATGAATGAGCGCCTTGTTCTTTATTATTGCTTAAGTCATTCCTGTTTATGCCAGTATTTCAAGGATTATGTTTTGATTGTTCTGAAGAAGTGAAAACACTTTCTTGCTGATGAATAAACACTGCCACTTTTAAATATTTGTATGCAAAATATCTTTAAAGCCATTATGAAATGCTTTCCAAAAGCACTAAGAAGCTGTTTCCCAAAAAGACAGTTTTTCTCTACATTTTCTTTCATGCTAAACAGTCCAAATGAAAAGGCTTTCAGAGTTAACTAGTTAAAGCAATACCAGTGTTTTAGTGTAATGAATAACTTTTTATACGGGACAATTGCACACAGTTCAATATCCTAGTATTTCTATTTCTGTGCCCCACCAATGCCGGGATTCTAGGGTAGAATTTCTTTCTTTGAGAAAGCTGAAGCGATCAAAACCCTGATTAACCTCTGATATTCACGTGGTGCTCTTGATCTTGAGGACCGAAGCAGTAACAAAGAGTTAATGGCAGCCATATGCTCAGGGTATTGTGGGTACTGTTGACCCAAATGTGAACTCCGCAAGTGAGTGCTGCTAACTCCTGTTTGTTTCAGGTTTGGTGTGGAGATTACTGATGAAGAGTTTGAGCTGCTACTTGACAGAATCCCCCTTGATGAAGATGGAAATGTCAGATACCCCCAGTTCATGCCCAGGTTTGATTTCTGGTATGCAGCGTATGCATTTTATTTCTCATTTGTGAGTAGAATTATTTTTAATCTAAAAGGCATACATAACATTTCCAGACTGATTCTCATTTCTCAACTGTGCTCCTTTATGACTTATTTCTTTCACAGAGTATGCTGATTACTTTTAGAATTAGCTGATGTTGTGGGTGTATGGCGTTCGTAATTTAGTTGCTCTTTGTATGCTATTTACATATTTTAGAGGAAAGACTTCAAAAATATATAACAAACCTTCTCGCTTTCTGCAGTCTGGGAAATATGTCAGACCTCTAAATAAAAGGTAATTATTTTCATAAAATGATAGTAAATGTACTTAGTATCTCTCTAAGAACTTGAAGCATTTATAGGCCCTATATGTAGTCTGAAGTACTTTTGGGATGGTGATACTGGTTAATAGAAGCTCTACTCAGCCTCCAAAGCCTAGCTGTAAATCAGTTTGATTTAAAGAAAGAAGCACTGGGATAGATAGAGATATTCTATTATTTGCAAAAAATTAGGACTTGATCCCCAACACTGTCATGCCAGTAGCAGAGTAGAAGCCATTGTCATTGCTGAGGTGGAATCCAGGACTGGAGAAAGCCATTCCACCCACAATGTCCAGAGAAGTACATTCCAGCACTTTCCCACACACTTGTCTGTACACATAAATTAGCCTGCTCAAACAGCTATTTATTGTGAGTTTTTGAGCAGGTAGGGGTATATCTAGTTTGCATACTCACATAAAGGGTAGGTAGAAGTCTGAGCTCACTGTATGGAAACCACATGTGGTACCTTCCTGCACTTCAGGTAGCAAACCAACTAAGTACTGCAAACCTGATGCACTTGCTTCTTCCTTCCCATTCCATTTATTGCTCTTCCACTCTTTCGTTTCATCTGTCCTTGTCTTGCTGCTTCAGGAAGCTTTGGGGCTGAATTCATCTGTCTACACATTTGCATACAAGGCTGTTGGACACAGGATTCATGAGATACATGTGACCTTCTGGAATGGCATCTCCAAGGCAATCTCAAAACGTGTCCTAAATAACCCTTGAATGCATTTGGGTGGGCTCCTGTTCCTCACATACTTTTACTGCCAAAGCCTCCACTCCAGTTCTTTCTTTTATAGCCTTCAGACTGGGTTACAGCTTGCATGAATTTCTGTGGCGTGTCTTAGCTCCAGTATTCTCTGGTTGTCCTGTGGCAAGGGTGTATAGAGAAGACAGAGGATAAAGACCACCTAGCAAAGCTTTGAGACCAACCTTTGAGAAACCAAAAGCATAAAAAATAAAATATACAGAGATGCACAACACTGGACCTTACCTCCCTCCTCTTGCTGTGCACTCAGCTGTGCTCTGTCTTAACTGAAGGAGAAAGACATTAACCTGTTAGATTATAAACTCAGAATAAGAGAGGAGGGGCTTTTAGAAACTAAAGTTACAGCCTGGCTTTTGTCACAGTAGAAGGAGCAGAACATGATCATTCAGTGTTGAAATGCTTTCTCTGCAGTCTTTTTTTTAACTGAAGTCAAACTTCAGAATTCACTAAATCTTGCAATTTCAAAGTTTATTATTGTGCTTAGACCTGTTGTTTAGAAGTAATTAATGTTCATACAGAAATCTTTATATCTTCAGTGCCATAATTCTGTATGTGAATGTGATCCAGAAAAATAATTATATATGCTTAGTGGGGCTATTTTTTCTCAAGTTAAGTGGAAGGGAGTGCATAGGCCCCATAGCATAGCTTAGGTAATAGTTCTTTATTTGCTTTATTGTGAGAACCAGAGGCCAGATGCTTCTCTCTTTTATGTTAATATGGGGTAATTTTGTTCACTCTAGTGCAAAACTAGAGTGCAATGTAGGACTGAGATATAATTTTGACTTTCATCACCCACTCCCCCGTGTCTTTCCTCCTATAAAACCAAATCTTTATTGCAAGCATTGTCCTAGATTCTCTTCTGTATGTAGTGGGTTGGCCTCAGCCAGCAGAGAAACCCTCACTCAGCCATTCACTCAGTGGGATGCCAGGAGAAAGCAGGAGGAATAGGAAAGAGAAAGCCCATGGGTTGAATTAAAGACAGGGAGATCACTTACCAGTTTCCACTGTGGTCAAAACAGTCTTGGCTTTTGGCTTGGGGGAAATTAATGTAATTTATTGCCTTTTCATATATATATATATATATATATATATATATTTAAAATTACTAATTTAGGAAGAAAAAAAAACATTAAAAGAGATAGCGAAAAGACTATTCTCCTCCACCTTTCTCAGGATCAACTTCACTCCTTCAGTCCAGACTTCTCTTCTTATTACCACCCCCAGTTACACCCAGTTCCTTCAGTGACAAAGCCAGTGGAGTGTTGTGGAGTGGAAAGTGTTTTCTCTCTGCTGTTCCTTCCATCTTGCTGTTTTTTTCTGCTCTGTCATGGGACTTCCCTGGGCTTCTATTCGTTTTGGGGTGGAGGAGGCCTATTCTGGAAGGCAAGAGGGGTGCAATGTGTCTGCAGTAGCTGGGTTGATTTATACTTCATGAAGCTCTGAGATGGTGCAAATGCTTTCTTCCCGCTTAATGCAGCTTGTTGCCTGATAGGCTTAGAGAACCTGACCAGAGGCAGCCTCCACACACTCCTGCAGAGAGCTATCCTTCTGACTGTGCCTGCCACATATGGAGGGAGGGCTCCTTCTCAATGGACTTTGGGCATCTAGTTTGCCAGCGAGGAATAGAGAAGCTTCCACTGCAATGAGTTAAGACTACGTCTAAGTCTCACAGTTTGCATGAGTTTCAGTTTGCTCTAGAGTCACAGCTGCAAGCTGTTCTGTATCAGGGATGAGTCTGGAATATGTTGTGGTTCCTTTCTGGTCTTCCTCCTGACAGCGCAGTGTGCAGGAAGAATATGCATTGATATGATCTATGGATGTATGATGTAACCTCAGTACACAACCAGGCCAGAAGTCTGGAGCTGCTCCTGGGTGTCTCAGTTTAGACATAATTTCAGAAT